>NW_025215015.1:40920-49586 GCF_004010195.1 Chiloscyllium plagiosum
CAATGCTGCTGCAAGGACACTGTGCTTAGGGACATCTATCCAGCTCATGGATTGGCCTTCTGGGCTGCTCATTCCGTTTTTGTGCACACTCACTTTGAGCGGACGTGAATTCTCACAGAATTGTTGCCTTGTCTTACACCGCCCTCAAAAGTGTTTCCCCTCAGCTCGAGCTACCAGTCTCAGCCGCCTGCTGTATTGCCTTGGTGTTTAGCACAAACACAAACCCAGAAAACTGAATATCATTGGCCACAGTCAGTCACGGTCACGGTCACGGTGCCCAGCACAGTGAGTCAGGGGGAGTCTCAGATACCAGTCCGGGAGCTTGGAAACGGTCAGTCACAGTGCCCAACACAGTGAGTCAGTGGGAGTCTCAGATACCAGTCCGGGAGCTTGGACACGGTCAGTGACGGTGCCCAGCACAGTGAATCAGGGGGAGTCTCAGTTCCCAGTCCGGGAGCTTGGACACGGTCAGTCACGGTGCCCAGCACAGTGAGTCAGGAGGAGTCTCAGATCCCAGTCCAGGAGCTTGGACACGGTCAGTCACGGTGCCCAGCACAGTGAGTCAGGGGGAGTCTCAGATACCAGTCCAGGACCTTGGACATGGTCAATCACGGTGCCCAGCACAGTGAGTCAGAGGGAGTCTCAGATACCAGTCCGGGAGCTTGGACATGGTCAGTCAGCCTCTTGTGGTTGTTAGGGTTTGGTTCCTTCCACTGTGATGGGGTGAGCAGCTGAATGTTGGGCTGTCTAATTCCCTCTTGGCACTTTCTTCCCAATTGTGGGATAGTTTCTCCTGGAATGAGAGAATTATCAAGAGGTATTAGGGAGATGGAAGTGGTTGGTACAGCTGGTAGTGCTGGGTCAGCTGAGGGACAGGTGGGGAGGTGACCTGAGTGAGTGAGTGGGCAGCACAGACACCAGGCAGAGCTGGCGAGCAGGACAGAGAAGAGGTGACAGGGAAACCGAGAGAAGGTGTGCATTCAGTGAGAGTAGGAGAACATGAGTCTTGGTGGGAGGTGTGTGCAGTAACAGAGAGAGAGGGGGTGGGGGGGCAAGGTCACAAAGTGTAGATAGTGGCACTTACCCTGGCCACTGACATCCTTCCTACACTGTCGGGCATTCGCCCAGAAGGCTGGCAACTCACTGGCACACGGGTCAATCTCAGACAAGCAGCAGGTTTGGTGTCATGGCTTACCCTGCCAGTCATAGAGTCGAAGAGATGTTCAGCATGGAAACAGACCCTTCGGTCCAACCCGTCCATGCCGACCAGATATCCCAACCCAATCTCGTCCCATCTGCTAGCACACGGCCCATATCCCTCCAAACCGTTCCTATTCATATACCCATCCAAATGCCTCTTTAATGTTGCAATTGTACCAGCCTCTACCACATCCTCTGGCAGCTCATTCCATACACGCAACACCCTCTGTGTGAAAAAGGTGCCCCTTAGGTCTCTTTTATATCTTTCCCTCTCACCCTGAACCTATGCCTTCTAGTTCTGGACACCCCGACCCCAGGGCAAAGCCTTTGTCTATTTATCGTGGAGGAAGATAATGTCCCTGTCCTGCACCATGCCATCCACCAGAACCTCAGGGGCTCAGCCATAAAGTAGGGACCTCAGTTTACTACCTTTCCCAATGCCCCCCTCCCCCCACCCAGGTCAGTTTCGGATGGTCAATCCAAGATTGTAATGACTTTTTTAAAATGGCATCTGTCGCAGGGAATTTGTTGCATTCTGGGATATCCGGGTAGTGGGCAGTTTTCAAACCTATAACAAAGCGGAAAATACTCATTGGGCTCGTATCAGGTGGAAGAAGGGACATAGAGGCAGGGCAGGTAGTTAATGAGGCAGATTCAGGACGTTGTTATTTTGAGACAATTCACTTAGCCTTGTGGAGACAAACCCTCTATGAAACTGACAGAAATGAAATTGGCCAAGTCAAAAGATTCAGGCCCTTGTCTTGTGCAGATTTTGTCGTGAAAACTATTGGAAGTTATAGACTTAGCGAGAGATAGGACCTATAAAGGAGATTCACATCCTTAAAAGAAGCTGGGGAGAAAAATCCCCTGCCATGTTTGCTCATTGTTCATCATTTTCGGTTCCTCACTGTATAGAGGCAAAGTGTCAGAGACCTGCTGATATTGTAGCTTAGTTTAGTGTGAAGCAAAGGGCTGACTGAATACTTACAGATCGGAATTCTGCGCCGCAGGAAGAATGGACCCTTAGAAAATCCCAGAGGAATCCAGGACTGTCAGCTTGAATTTCTGCAGGGAAAGATGTGTGTAATTAATCTGGCTGTTTGGTTTTCATGCAGAGATTCGTACAGTTGATGTGACTTACTTGATTTGATGAGCGAACACATAGCAGTCTGTTTAAAAATGGAAGCTAGGAGGTCCAGTTGAATGTACCAAGCAACCTGGAGATGTGCAAGTCAAGTCATTTAGGGACAACAATCAATATAAAGAATACACAATAAATGAGCGTACTGTCAGTGTGGACAGATCCTCGTATAAATACCTCCCTATTTCTCCCTTTTGTTTGCTTTGACAAAGGGTCAGTTAGACTCGAAATGTCAGCTCTTTTCTCTCCTATAGATACTGCCAGACCTGCAGAGATTTTCCAGCATTTTCTCTTTTGGTTTCAGATTCCAGCATCCGCAGTAATTTGCTTTTACCCTGAAGGTAGCCGGCAATGTCAATAATCTAAATAAGGCAGCAAATGGCACCATTTCCTCTCTCAGTTCAAGTGCAGAATGTAAGAGCAAGAAGCTTATACAATAACTGGATAAATAACTAGTTCAGTCACAGCCTGTGTGCTGCATGTAGTTCTGGTCACTATATCACATGGAAGGATGGAATTCGAATGGAGAGTGTAGGGACAATGTGAGGATTGCAGATGCTGGAAATTAGAGTCAAAGAGTGTGGTGTGGGAAAAGCACAACAGGTCAGATAGCAGGGTGCCAGGAGAATTAACGTTTCGAGCATGTTTCACTCTTGGAGGTGGTACAGAAGAGGTTTGTTATCCTAGGAAAGTGATAATGCAGTTATGAGGAAAGGTTGAAGTGGAGGATGCTGAGAGGAGATTTGATTAACCTGCGTATGTTGTCAAGGTCCTGGCTAGAGAGGGAGAGACTGTCTTGTTCTTAATGGAGAGCTCAGTTACCAGCAGCAAATATTTAATGTAATTGGATGAAATATTAGAGAAGTAGTGAGGAAAGGTGTTATTTCACCCAAAGTAAGGAAGGGATCTGGGAGTGATACATGGAAGCGGAGTCTAAGCAGAAACTCTGTAAAATTTTATAAATGTGCCTAGATCTGAACCTGAAGTCCTACAGTCTCTGTGGATTCATAAAAAAGTAGTTTTTGGAAAGGATGATGCTGGGTGGCACCTTCTTTTTAATCAGTGCAGACAATTTCCAAAGTAGTCTGTGTTGTAGAAATTTCTGATATTTAGACAATATCTAGAGAATCAATGTAAAGGGATCGGGGAAAGGACAGAGAGGAGTAGTGTGTAAATTGATTAGCATCACAAAAGTACTGATCCCAGCTTTTATACACAATGCTACTTCACTGTGGTGGTCTCTTTCTCCTTCTTGTATTAATGCTGAAAGCCTTTGATTATCCGGTTCTCAGTCTTGGTCACACTGAGGTCATATCTGTCTTATTTCATTCTATTTGTTCTATTATTTCATTGGCCTTGTTGAAAGAAACAGGAAGGAATTTGGGGATGAGAGCAAGTGCTAGACACCATGCTGAATGTAAATTTGGGAAAGGTTTACACATTTAGGAAGGCTTGTGAAGACAGTGGAATATTATAGAGACATGGATTGTTCTAGGCGCTGAAGGACATTACAAGGACAAAGATGGTTTTAGGTTTTGGTTGAAGTGAAAAGTGAGCTGGACGAGCCAAATCAATATTTTGTCTACTGTAAACTTACAAAGAGAAACTCTCCACGAATCCTGATGAAAATCATACCTGTGTCTGTCTTCATCAGAAAAAGAATCCAACGGATGTGGGAGGGTTAGGTTGTGTTGTGAGAAGTGGTTAAGGCACACAAGGCCTGCAGATAGAGCCCACATTGTGACACGTGAACTTATCTGTCCTACCATAGCGATTCGGGTCAATGATGCAGACTGAATTCACACCAGATGAAACAAGCTTTGTTCTCATAAAATACTTTTCAATTATAACATTTCAGGAAATGAGAACTTATCTTATCTGAGGCTCTGTTGAGTTGACCCTGGTCAAGAATTCCGACCTGGGAATTGCTGTCTTTAAGCAGTCACTTCTGTTGTAACAATGTCAGTTTGGAATCACATGCAGATATGTGAAATGAATCTCACAATCAGATCAGGAAAATCCCCTGCTTCCTGCCATGCCTGAATACCGTCCGCTGCTCTCACCTATCCTGGAACAGATCTCCCAAATACGATTTGGAAGATTACAGACGCTGCCCAGCCTATGCGGTGTCAGCTTCTCGCACCTACTCCGGTATGGAGTCCCACAGTTAGAACAGGTAGATCCCAAACTCAATAATAGACCCATACATTTGCAGTTTGATTGCATTTTTTCTTATTCAAATTATATCAATACAGGCAAACCACAGATTATTTTCTCTGTGCCTACAAATATCAGCCTCTGTGACATCCCTCATGTTCTGTCACCCTTCCTATCTCTGTAAATCCTCTACTTTCTACAAACAGTCTTACATTTATGACATCCTCCAGAGTCAAACTCTACCCAAACGCCCGAAAACCATTCCTCCTCCTGGAGAAGGTCACAGACACACAGGCAGATGTAGTTTGTGTATGAGATTAGAGATAATAAGGAAGTTATAGGTGAAGGGTTTGAGATAGAGAGCTTGCAGAAAACAAAAAAAAAAAAAACTTGTATTGGCACTGCAGGAGATTAATAAGATGAGGTTCTCCTGAAAGGAATGTGACTTTTCTTCGAAGATTTCATGGAGAGTATTGCAGTAGCGGGAGGAATTTCAGAGACAGTGAGATTTGAAGGGGCTAATGAAGATTCGAGATACATGGAGGGTTATTTTGATCTGGTGGATATTACAAAAATAAAGAGAGCTGGAGGTGTTTCCACAGATAGGGTGGGATTTAGAATGTGGACGGTGCAGAGATAGTGACCTGTGTCGGGACAGAAGGTGGTTACAGAATCGGGAGTGCTGTCGGGACCAGAGGATTTTACACAGCAGATCACACATTGGAGCACGTCAGACAACATGGAAAATTGTAGGGACTTGAGAAAGTTTAAGTGATGGGCAGATTTGTAAGGGACGGAGAAGGTGCACTGAATAATGAACAGTGTAATCGTTGGAGGAGATTATGGAGATCATGAGATTTATCAGGGCGGGAGGGAGTTAGTGACATTGATAGACTGATGATTGTGTGAGCTGGAGGAGATTGTAAAGATTGGGAGCTTTCTATGTATCGGAGTAATTACAGACAAACCTGTCAGGCCTTGAGAATTAGTACATAGAGAGGGAGTATTTAGAGGAGATTGCAGAGAAAGAAGGTTTATAAAATGGCCTGTATGAGGTACAGAGATAAGGAGAAGTGCTTTGACTGACGGATGTCTCAGAGGTAAAATGGGTCGCACAGGTTCAATGAGATTATGGAGACACAGTATTATTAGAATTGGAGAACTCTTGAGACATCGCAACAATCCAGACAGAAATCTTAAGGCAAGAAGGGTGTCATTTGACCCATGATGTTTGCACCAGCTCTTCATCTGAGTTCATTACAGTTCAGTGATCTCCTGCTTTCCCCCATACCATAACACATTTCTTTTAGTCGAAATAATCATCTAATCCCCTCTTGAACATTTCCATTGAACATCCATTTATAACACATCCAAGTGTATCCTAACTACTCGCCAAGTGAAAAGGTTCTTACTTCTATCATAGTTCTCGTGTTGTACATAAACTGAAATCTGTGTCCTCTCGTTTTGTGAGTGGGCACAGTTTATCCAATCTAATCTATTCAGTCTGCCTATGAGTTTGAAAAACTGCATCCGATCTCCTCTTAGCCACCTTCACTTCATTGAGAACAGTTGCAACAGTCTGACTTCATAACTGATCATACTCATTCCTGGAAATATTCTTTTAGATCAGTTCTTCATCCTTTCCGATGTGTTCATATCTGTCTGATCATGTGACACAGTTGAAGGCGAATGTGTTTGATACAAGTTCAACATCACCTCTTTACTCTTGAACTATCAGTATTTATAAAGACAGGAACACTGTATGCTTTGCCTATGTTTAATGTCCTACAAACTTCAATGATCTTTGCACATCCTGTGCTCCTGTATTCCTGCCTATTTTATATTGTCTTTTAATGTTCGTGCTGGAAATTTGCATTGTCTCATGTTTCAATGTGCCAAACCTCATCAATCACCTCTCTACTGTTTCTAAGAAGTTGGTAATGTAAGTTTAGAGTTCTATAATGTTTTCTTCACAGTTTACAATTTCTTGAAGTGCTGTGTCAACTGTAAACTTTGAATGGGTCCCTGCACACCAGATGTACATCGTTCATACATATCAAAATGAATGAGGTCCCCAAAACTGAATCCTGCAGAACTTTACAGAAAATATTTCTCCAGCCTGAATTCCTCTCGATTTCCTACCAATCAGTCAATTTTGTATCAAGATTGATGCAGTCCCTTTTATTCCATGAATGAATGAATGATTTAATGTCACATATATCGAGGGAAAAACAGTGAAACACGTTTGTTGCCTGTGCCACGAAGATATTCCTCATCAATTTTGTACCTTTCTAGTGACAGTGTTTCCTCCTCTGTCACCATGGCCTGGGTGGGTTCGGCCACTTTGGTAAAGACAGAGATGAAGTATTCATCTCACACCCAGCCATTCCCCTTCTTCTCAGTATAAATCCTCTTTCAAGTGTTGAACCAGCCTTACTCCACCTTTTCGCACGCTCCCTTAAAGGTGTGACAACTTTATGTTGGTTCTCCGTTTCCTCATAAATCCCTCCGCTCTACCATCTCGACCCTAAACCTTCAGTATTTCTCCTGGTTCACAATTCTTTTCTCTATATGTCATCTACTCAATTGTTCTTCTACACCTTAACCTTTTGCTCCACTGTCACGGAGGCAGCATTGGATTTGTTTATCCTCCCTCTCCTGTGTGAGGAACTCTTTCTCCAACGGAGCCAAGCCTTTGAAGGGAGCCCATTTTTCATTTTCTGACAAACTTGGTGTTCCGGTCATACCTTCCCAGATTCATTATTGCCCCAGTGAAGGCAGCTCCCAGTCCATTGATTTTTCTCAAACTCAGTCCATGCATAGTATTCTCTACCATCATTCTGAACGTTTCAATAACATGATCATCATGCCTGAAAATGTTCCCGCCTGATACTGGATCCAATTTCCCCACCTCTTTTCCAAGGTTCAACAGTACATGGTCACTTGGGGTGGGCACATACTCCTGCAGTAAGCTCTCCTCCATGCAATCCGTCACAGCCAAAACACGGTCAGTATCCCAGTCTGTGTCTGGATAATGCAAGTTTCTCAACACTATCACGTTGCCATTTCTGTACGCCTTTCACTAGTTGGTGGACTACAGACGGTCCCTCACAGCGTAACTTAATAATTTTTGTTCAATAGCTCCAGACAAATTCATTCTGAACTTGGAAGTATCCACTTTCTCTCACACTTATTTACTAACAATATCTTGAACCAGTGCTTCCACACTTCATAGAACATAGAACAGTACAGCACAGAACAGGCCCTTCAGCCTAAAATATTGTGCCGATCATTGATCCTCATGGAAGGTAAACCTAATGTAGGAACCCTCAAATTTCTGTGGCCATATGCATTTCCAGCAGTCTCTTAAATATCCCCAATGACCTCGCTTCCACAACTGCTGCTGGCAACGCATTCCATGCTCTCACAACTCTCTGCATAAAGAACCCGCCTCTGACATCCCCTCTATACTTTCCACCAAACAGCTCAAAACTATGACCCCAGTTGTTAACAATTTCTGCCCTGGGAAACAATCTCTGGCTATCAACTCTATCTATGCCTTTCATTATCTTATACATCTCAATTAGGTCCCCTCTCTTCCTTCTTGTTTCGATTTAAAAAAGTCCGAGCTCAGTCAACCTCTCTTCGTAAGATAAGCTCTCCATTCCAGGCAGCATCCTGGTAAACCTCTTCTGAACCCTCTCCAAAGCATCCACATCTTTCATATATTACAGCGACCAGAATCGGACACAGTATTCCAAGTGCGGTTTAACCAAAGTTTTATAGAGCTGCAACAAGATCTCATGGCTCTTAAAATCAATCCCCCTGTTAATGAAAGCCAAAACACCATATGCTTTCTAAACAACCCTGTCCACCTGGGTGGCAATTTTAAGGAAGAATGTGTCAGGTTACAGCAGGATATAGATAAGCTGCAGAAAGGTGGCAAATGGAGTTCAATGTAGGCAAGTGTGAGGTGATTCACTTTGGTAAGAGTAACAAAAAGATGGGGTACTGGGCTAATGGTCGGACACTTGGTAGTGTGGATGAGCAGAGGGATCTTGGTGCCCATGTACACAGATCTCTGAAAGTTGCCACCCAGGTAAATAGTGCGGTGAAGAAGGCATACGGCGTACTGGCTTTTATTGGTAGAGGAATTCAGTTCCGGAGT
>NW_025215015.1:50194-52957 GCF_004010195.1 Chiloscyllium plagiosum
GGAACCTTATCAAATGCCTTGCTGAAGTCCATATACACCACATCCACAGCTCTACCCTCAACAACGTGTCTAGTAACATCCTCAAAGAGCTCAATAAGTTTGAGCCGTGCTGACTGCATTTCATCAAGCCATGCTCTTCCATATAGTCATAAATCCTATCCATCAGAGTCCTTTCTAACACCTTTCAGACGACAGACGTGAGACTGGCTGGTCTGTAATTGTCGGGGATTTCCCTATTTCCGTTCTTGAAGAGATGAATTACATTTGCCTCCCTCCAGTCTTCAGGTATGACTCCGGTGGAGAGCGAGGATGCAAAGATCTTTACAAGCGGCGAAGCAATCACATTTCTCGCTTCCCAAAGCAGCTGAGGACGAATCTGGTCTGGCCCTGGCGACGAGACAATCTTAATATTTGTCAAAATTATCAGCACATCAGCTTCCTCAATCTCTATCCGTTGCAGCATGCTTACCTGCTCCTCAATGGTTTCATTCACTACAAGGTCCTTTTCATTAGTAAAGACAGAAACAAAAAACACATCTAGGGCTTCCTCTACCTCCTCAGATTCGATACACAAGTTCCCTATGCTATCTCTGATCGGCCCTACTCTTTCTTTGATCATTCTCGTATTCCTCACATACGTGTAAAATGCCTTTGCATTCTCCCTAATCCTTCTTGCCAAGCCTTTTTCGTGTCCCCCCCTGGCTTTCCTCAGACCATTTTGAACTCCTTCCTCGCCTGATTGTAATCCTCTAGAGCTGAGCAAGCCCCTTGCTTCCTCCAACTTACGTAAGCTGCCTTCTTTCTTTTGACGAGAAGCTCCTCCGTTCTCGTCATCCAAGGTTCCTTTATCTTACCCCTTCTTGCCTGTCTCATTTATGCATCACTCGCAATAACTGTTTCTTAAACAGACTCCACATGTCTATAGTGCCCTTTCCATTGAGCAATTGCTCCCAGTCTATGCTTCCCAACTCTCGGCTGATAGCATCATAGTTTCCTTTTCTCCAATTAAATATCCTCCCATTGTGCCTGCTTCTCTCCTTCTCCATAGCTATGTAGAATGTGAGGCACTTGTGGTCACTATCACCTAAAAGCTCTCCCACTGCAAGATCTGACACCTGCTCCGGCTCATTGCGGAACACCAAATCCAAAATGGCCTCTCCACTCGTCGGCCTTTCAACGTACTGAGTTAGGAAACCCTCCTGAACACACCTTACAAAAACAGCTCCTTCCAAACCATCTGCTCGAAGGAGGTTCCAATCAATTTTGGGAAAGTTAAAACTCTCCCATTACAACTACACTACTCCATTCAACTTTTTTCCAAAATCTGTTGACCTATGCTTTCTTCAATCTCCCTGCTGTTGTTGGGGGGGCCTGTAGTAAACCCCTAATGAGGTGACTGCTCCATTATTGTTCCTAATTTCCACCCATACTGACTCAGTAGGCAGACCCTCCTCGACAATGGTAACTTCTGTAGCTGTGATACCCTTTCTGATTTCCTTTCTGAATTCCTTGTATGTGGTGTCCCTCAAGGATTGGCCAGCACGGTGGCTCAGTGGTGAGCACTGCTGCTTCACAGCACCAGGGTCCCACGTCGATTCCAGCCTCGGGCGACTGTCTGTGTGGAGTTTGCATATTCTCCTAGTGTCTGTGTGGGTTTTATCTGGGTGCTCCGGTTTCTTCCCACAGTCCAAAGATGTGCAGGTTCGGTGAAATGACCATCCTAAATTGCCCGTAGTGTTAGGTGCATTAATCAGGGGTAAATGTATGGGAATGGGTCTGGGTGGGTTCCTCTTCGGAGGGTCAGTGTGGACTTGTTGGGCCGAAGGGCCTGTTTCCACACTGTAAGGAATCTAAGGATCTATCCTTGGCCCATCCTGTATCTCACCTGCATACTGTCAGGAGATGACACCATCGAAAAATACCGTGTTGGGTTTCACATGTACACTGACAATGCCCAGTACTGCCTGGCCATCATCCCTCACCACTGCTCCACTGTTACTCAGTTATCAAACTGCTAACCATGCTCCCACTACTCGATTAGCTGCAATTTCCTCCAATGAAACATTGTAATGTTTAAACCCATTGCCTTCAGTTGCTATTACAAATACCTTTCCCTTACTGCTGAGCCCCACCCTCTCACTGAGAAAAGCCTGAGGAAGCACTACACTCTTCACAATATTGCTGTCATATCTGACCCCAAGGTGACCTTCTGATCAGACTTCTACACAATCACAAGAACCAGGAATTCCAATCTCTAAATTGTTGCTTGTTTCTCCCTCATCCCAGCTCCATTGCTACTGAAACGCCTTACCCGTGCTGGTGTTGCCTTAGAACATAGAACATAGAACATAGAAGAATACAGCGCAGTACAGGCCCTTGGGCCCTCGATGTTGCGCCGATCCAAGCCCACCTAAACTACACTAACCCACTATCCTCCATATACCTATCCAATGCCCTCTTAAATGCCCATAAAGAGGGAGAGTCCACCACTGTTACTGGCAGGGCATTCCATGAACTAACGACTCGCTGAGTGAAGAACATACCCCTAACATCAGTCCTATATCTACCCCCCCATCTGTTTTTTTTTGTGCCAAAACGTGGCGAGCTGTCTCACAGACTCGTCAAGGAACAGCCTGACATAGTCATACTCACAGAGTAACCCCTTACAGATAATGGCCAGACACCACCATCACCATCCCTAGATAGACAGTGTGATGATGGAAAAGCACAACAGGTCAGGCAGCATCCAAGGAGCAGGAGAAT
>NW_025215015.1:53335-56217 GCF_004010195.1 Chiloscyllium plagiosum
GGGTGCTCCGGTTTCTTCCCACAGTCCAAAGATGTGCAGGTTAGGTGAAATGACCATCCTAAATTGCCCGTAGTGTTAGGTGCATTAATCAGGGGTAAATGTATGGGAATGGGTCTGGGTGGGTTCCTCTTCGGAGGGTCAGTGTGGACTTGTTGGTCCGAAGGGCCTGTTTCCACACTGTAAGGAATCTAAGGATCTATCCTTGGCCCATCCTGTATCTCACCTGCATACTGTCAGGAGATGACACCATCGAAAAATACCGTGTTGGGTTTCACATGTACACTGACAATGCCCAGTACTGCCTGGCCATCATCCCTCACCACTGCTCCACTGTTACTCAGTTATCAAACTGCTAACCATGCTCCCACTACTCGATTAGCTGCAATTTCCTCCAATGAAACATTGTAATGTTTAAACCCATTGCCTTCAGTTGCTATTACAAATACCTTTCCCTTACTGCTGAGCCCCACCCTCTCACTGAGAAATGCCTGAGGAAGCACTACACTCTTCACAATATTGCTGTCATATCTGACCCCAAGGTGACCTTCTGATCAGACTTCTACACAATCACAAGAACCAGGAATTCCAATCTCTAAATTGTTGCTTGTTTCTCCCTCATCCCAGCTCCATGGCTACTGAAACGCCTTACCCGTGCTGGTGTTGTCTTAAACTTGTTGAATCTGAAGCAGAACCCTTGATTCCATGACTGACTCAGAATATGCTAGCTTTCTGTGTTTCCTGCACAATTACCCCCATTCCCTTTGTGGCGCAGCTTTCTACACTTTCCACCATTTAAATAGCAACTCTGTTCTTTTACTATCACCTCCAAAACTACCAACATCCCATTTTCCCAACTTATACTCCATCTGGCAACTTGGTGCCCCCTTCTCCTGTGCTCTCTATTCACAATCCTCTTCGAACTTTACAGTTATGCCTTTTCTGGCAGATTTACGCCCCCCCCTTACCCAATTCTTCTAAATGTTTACTAGGAGTCCTCGGCAGTGGGAAGCATGCACAGTTGCTATCCTTTTAGGGATACTCTTTTGAATGACTGGAAGAAGCTTGCTACCCATTGGTCAGAATGGAGACTATTTATCCCTGAAGTGCGTGAGCCTTTCACACCCCATGTCTTATTGATGAGGCACAGCGGCAGCACGGAAGGAAAGGAAAGGAAGCAAATCCTGCTCTCCACATCTCACTGAATCTTGGAACATTCCGTCCCATGTGTCAAAGACCTGCTCTGTTCAGTCACATGAAGTCCCAAGGTGGAAACCCTTCGAAACCCACGTAGATTTCCCCCTGAATTGATTGCTGACCTCCACAAGGGTTAATGTGTACAGTCATCCTGGGCCAGGAGGAAAGGATAGTGAGAGTTTCTAACCTGAACTGACAGTGACGGATTTTATACACTTGCATTACAGGATACTACAGGTGGACATTCAGATGGTAATCTCAGTAATTGTAATGCCAAACTCTGATTGAGTTACTCAATTCATCTGGACCTGGATACTTGAATTGTCTGTGAGTGTTGTGTTCCAGCTCAATCCCATTTGTTGCATAAAAGTTCTCCTTTGAATCAGACAATCTTCTCAATAGATCTCCCCTAAATCTTCAACGTGTCATGTAATCCTTGTATAATGAGCTGATGGATGTAAGGTTAATTATTATAACGTGTAACTTTTGTAAACCCCTCTCTCACAGGGTACCCTCAATTTCCTTTGCTACAAGGAGAACAATCTTAGTTTCCCCAAACCCCTGATTCCCCAATGTCTGTTTGCTCTCTATAAGGTACACATCAGGATTGTGTTGGAACATTCTCCACTTGCCTCCATCAGTGCAACTCCCAACAATATTAAAGAAAGTGAACACCGTCCAGGACAAGACACTGTGTCTGAGTGGTGTCCCATCCACCACCTTTAACATTCCCTCCTCCCACCCCTGAGGTACAATGGCATCACTGTGTAAAAGGTAAAGTCAGCATTGTCCTACCAGACCATAGGGATGATCTCTCATCAGGGAGAGATGTGTGGTGGTGGTTTAACCTGAAGGTTACCGCAGACCAGGCAACGGGGGAGGTTGGGAAGGAGAGTCTATCTATTGTTGATCGATATTCTGTATGTATCAGCAACACCGATATCATACCAATGAATAATGTAAAAAAATCCAAAGCACACTACTAAAATCCCCCATTCTTGAGCCATCCTGGTAAATCTCCTGTGCCCCCTCTCAGGGTCCCTGCCATTCTTCCCAATGTGTGGGCGATCTCTGGTTTGCACAGAGCCAGCTGCTCTGTGTTCCTGTGGGTGATGTCATCATCGAAAAACAGTTGCACTAACCTCACTCTCTGTAAGGGTGCGAGACACAGAAATTCGAATTGCATTTAATACATATTTAGGTGCACGCTTGCGATACCAAGACAGATTATGCGATGGACTGTGTATTGGGAAATGCATTACGATAGTTCGGTGGTAGTTTTCTTTACTGGCACAGACTCAATGGACCACAGAGCCTTTTTTTTTCTGTGCTGTAAACCTCTCGACACTTAATATAGGGATATGACAGACCACATTTGAAACCAGGTCAGAAAAGGTGACATTAGAATCAATGACACATGAATGATCAATGTGTTTGGGAGGAAAGTGAGATGGAGAGTTTTAGGAGGACATTCTGGAGCTTGGCGCAGGAATCTGAAATGGCCATCGTCAAATGAGGAATAAAAATGGAGAATCCTCAAGTCTGCAATCAAAGAAAGGTACATATAGCCGTCCAATACCGCCCCGAGCCAGACCCTCACTACCCTGCACACACCACCGACAGTCTGACCCACACTGCTGTTCTCACACTACCATCTGCCTGACCCTCACTGCTGCCCACACGCCGCT
>NW_025215015.1:56799-58683 GCF_004010195.1 Chiloscyllium plagiosum
TCCACATACCGCCCACAGCATTCCCGTCACCGCCGTCAACACATGACCCCACAGCCTGTCCCTCACCGCCGTCCACACGCAGTCCCCAGCCTGACCCTCACCGCTGTCCACATTGTAATGCAGTCCACACCACACCCACCACACTGTAATGCAGTCACAAACTACACGACTTTACTGACTCCACAGGGTCCTAATTTGAAGACTATCCTCTTTGGTTTTCCCGTTTCACTGAAGATATTTCTATACCTTTTATACTGCACTGCCATTCGGGTTACAGTGCTGCCTATCTCTCCATGTCTCATTTATCTTCAATCCTTTTGAAAGATACTTCAACCAATAGACACACAAAGTTCCAGAAAGAGCTTTATTTAATTGCAGATGCATTATTTTATTTTACTTGTGCACAACACACAATTTGAACGCACAGCGGTTCAGTGTGGGATTTTAGAAACCCTTGATTTTGGGATGAGGCCTAGCCAGGCAGGATTCTGATCCAACGCTGCAAATCTATAATTCTGTGGCTGAGCTCTTTCAGGTTTTGTACATTATGATCCTCTCATATATTAGGCAGACCTTACTGGAATGTCACATTAACTCTCCGCATTCACTGCAAATTCGGTGGATTTGCATTTTAATCACCTTCGAAGACCTGTCTCCATTTCCGATCTTTGCTAGCATCAATGAATGGATGATTCATTGCCCCCTCCCTTCCTGAAACTAATCAGTCAGGCAGACACCTTAGATTTGCCCACAGCCACCATTTTATATCAGGACAGCGATGACATTGAGTTTATAAATAAGGAAAAGCAAGAGAAGCTGGCAACATCAATGCAGTTTGAAAATATTTAACATTGAACAAGCACACAGAATCACACACGAACTGACATATACAGACACAGAATCACACACCTTCAAAGAGCTGCCTCCATTTCCTATCTTGCAAGGGAATTCATGTTTTGATGATGCATTCATGCAGGACAGTAAACAGCTTTTGAGACTTTCCCCATTGTGACAGAAATTCAGCCCCAGTCTGAAACTTGGAGATATGGAACAGAATAGAAATGAAACAGCAGCTTTCTGTGTTCCTGTTCCCAATGTAACATTTGACCAAACAGTTTATCTTGTCTTCAGTCTAACATCCAACTAGGATCATTTCAAAGATCCAATAACAGATACCCAGGAGTAAGGGACAGACTGGAATCAAATCGAGATGTTCAGGGATTATATACAGCATACAAGATACCCAGGAGTGATGGACAGACTGGAATCTGATCGAGGGGATTATGGTTTATATACAGCATATCAGATCCCAAGGAGTGAGGGACAGACTGGAATGTAATCGAGGAGTTAATGGTTTATAGACAGTTTATCAGATACACAGGAGTGAGGGACAGACTGGACTCAAATCAAGGGGTTGTGGGTGGTTTATATACAGCATGCCAGATACCCAGGAGTGAGTTACAGACTGGAATCTCGTCGAGGGTTTTGGTGTGGTTTACATACAGAATAACAGATATCCGAAAGTGAGTCACAAAATCGCGGAGTCATGCAGTCATAGAGATGTACAGCATGGAAACAAACCCTTTGGTCCAAACCGTCCATGCCGACCAGGTATCCTCACCTCCCCTCGTCTCTTTTGCCAGCATATGGCCCATATCCCTTAAAGCTTTCCCATTCATATACCCATTTAGCTGCATTTTAAATGTTGCAATTGTACCAGCCTCCACCACTTCCTCTGACAGCTCATTCCATTCATGTACCAATCTCTGTGTGAACACGTTGCCCCTTAGGTCTCTTTCATATCTTTCCCCTCTCACATTAAATCTAAGCCTTCTAGTTCTGGACACCCCCACACCAAGGAAAAGACTTTGTCTATTTATCCTA
>NW_025215016.1:0-9394 GCF_004010195.1 Chiloscyllium plagiosum
ATGTTTTTCACACAGAGGGTGGCGAGTGTATGGAACAGGTTGCGAGAGGCAGAGGTGGAGGGGAGTCCAATTTTGTCATTGAAGATACATTTGGATAAGTACTTGGGAAAGGTATGGAGGGATATGGACCAAACGCAGGTAAATGGGGCAGCACAGACAAGCTGGGCCGAAGGGCCTGTTTCCATGCTGTAAACCTCGATGACTCTCTGACCCCCATAATCGGGGAGGGAACAGGAGAAGTCGGGCAGTGAGGGAGGACAGTGGGGGAAGAGGCTGGAGAGTGGGCAGAGGGATCAGTGGGGGAGTGAGTGAGAGTGGTCTAGAGACCGAAGGGGTTTAAGCAGGAAGGCTTGGAAGGGCACTGAGCATGGGAGAGGAGGGGGTTGGTGGAGAGTGCAGGTGGGGATCGGAGTGTGTGGGACTGGGTTGGACGGGGTGGGCAGGGGCTGGAGGGAAGGGGAGTGAGCTGGATTGAGGGTGAGTGTCCTGGCGAGCGAGGGAAGGGAGCTGCGTTGAGCGGGAGCCAGCCGGTTCCTGCACTTCTCCCACGGACCATTGCATTCCTGCTCCGCAAAGGCTTCTAGGAATAACTTTCGAGTCGCCCTTCATCGCCCTCAACAACTCAAAACAAAGGTATGGCACGGAGCGGTTGTGGAAAGTTTCTGACCTTGAGCTGATCGTGAAGGTGGGAGCAGCCTTCGGGGCTCTGAATTGTAACAGCCTGAGCACGTTTATTCTGCACCTAGAAGCTGTCTTCACCAATCTTCATGCTGTTTGCACCAGAGAACACCCAAAACCAACTGCGTTCAAGGGGCTCAAAGCTAACCCCTGTCCCCACTCATTCGGCAGCCTCAACACCGACCCCATTATCCTCTTTCCTCCCAGCATTGATCCCTACACCTTCAGCTCTGACATTAGGTCCTCAAGTCACAGTATGCTGAAAACACAGCTGAAACCCTGGCAACACCCTTGTCAATCTTTTCGGAACCCTTTCAAGTTTCACTTCATCCTTTCGACAGGAGGGAGACCAGAACGGCACACAATATTCCAAAAATGGCCAAACTGATGTACTGCACAGCAGCAACATGGCCTCCCAATGCCTATACTCAATGGGACACGTATGTCTTTAATGTGAGCCACAAACCATTTCCTTAAAGATCTCTCATCGCTCCGCAAACTGTCTTTGCTGCTTCTCAGTCCCCTCCCGCTGACTCCCTCAAGTCACTCCCTCACGATCTCTCCTCATCCCATCTCCCTCCAGTTCTAATCCCTTCCAAACCCTCCGCACTCCCATTCAGTTTATACCTCCAACAGACCTGCTCGAGCTATCGAGTCATTCCCAGCACAGGAGGGCACAGACTCTTGGGCACTCACTATAACTGGGATACAGTCTCAGAGACAGTCACTGTTACTGGGGTATAGTCTCAGAGTGAGTCACTGTTACTGGGGGTACAGTCTCAGAGACAGTCACTGTAACTGGATTACAGTCTCAGAGACAGTAACTTTTATTGGGAGATACAGTCTTAGAGAAAATCACTGTTACTGGGGAGACAGTCACTGTTCCTTGGATACAGTCTTAGAGACAGTCACTGTTACTGGGATACTGTCTCAGAGAGAGTCACTGTTACTGGGATACAGTCTCAGAGACAGACACCATTACTGAGGGATACAGTCACTGTTACTGGGATACAGACTCAGAGGCAGTCACTGTTACTGGGGGTACAGTCTCAGAGACAGTCACTGTTAATGGGGTACAGTTTCAGAGGCAGTCACTGTTACTGGGGGTACAGTCTCAGAGACAGTCACTGTTAATGGGGTACAGTTTCAGAGACAGTCGCTGTTACTGGGATACAGTCTCAGAGACAGTCGCTGTTACTGGGAATACAGACTCAGAGACAGTCACTGTTACTGGGGTACAGTCTCAGAGACAGTCACTTTTACTGGGATACTGTCTCAGAGACAGTCACTTTTACTGGGATACTGTCTCAGAGACAGTCACTGTTACTGGGATACAGTCTCAGAGACAGTCATTGTTACTGGGGGATACAGTTTCAGAGACAGTCACTGTTACTGGGGGTACAGTCTCAGACACAGTCACCGTTATTGGGATACAGTCTCAGAGACAGTCACCGTTGCAGGGATACAGTCTCAGAGACAGTCACTGTTACTGGGGGATACAGTCACATAGACAGTTACCGTTTTTGGGATACAGTCACAGAGAAGTCACCATTACAGGGATACAATCTCAGGGACAGTCACCGTTACAGGGATACAGTCTCAGAGACAGTCACTGTTACTGGGATACAGTCTCAGATATAGTCACATTTACTGGGGGATACAATCTCAGAGACAGTCACTGTTACTGGGGGATACAGTCTCAGAGACAGTCACTGTTCCTGGGACACAGTCTCAGACACAGTCACTGTTACTGGGATACAGTCTCAGAGACAGTCACTGTTACTGGGTTACAGTCTCAGAGACAGTCACTGTTACTGGGGATACAGTCTCAGAGTCAGTAACTTTTACTGGGATATTGTCTCAGAGACAGTCACTTTTACTGGGATACTGTCTCAGAGACAGTCACTTTTACTGGGATACTGTCTCAGAGACAGTCACTGTTACTGGGGGTACATTCTCAGAGACAGTCACTATTACTGGGGATACAGTCTCAGAGGCAGTCATTACTGGGGGTACAGTCTCAGAGACAGTCACTATTACTGGGGATACAGTCTCAGAGGCAGTCACTGTTACTAGGGGTATAGTCTCAGAGTGAGTCACTGTTAGTGGGATACAGTCTCAGAGACAGTCACTGTTACTGGTGTTACAGGTCTCAGAGACAATCACTGTTACTGGGGAGAAAGTCACTCTGACAGAGATACAATCTCAGAGACAGTCACTGTTACTGGGGGTACAGTCTCAGAGACAGTCACTGTTAATGGTGTACAGTTTCAGAGACAGTCACTGTTACTGGGATACAGTGTCAGAGACAATTACTCTTACAGGGATACAGTCTCAGAGACAGAAACTGTTACTGGGGTACAGTCTCAAAGTGAGTTACTGTTACTGGGGGTACAGTCTCAGAGACAGTCACTTTTACTGGGATACAGTCTCAGAGACAGTCACTTTTACTGGGATACAGTCTCAGAGACAGTCACTGTTACTGGGATACAGTCTCAGAGACAGTAACGTTTACTGGGATACAGACTCAGAGACAATCACTGTTACTAGTGGTACAGTCTCAGGCACAGTCACCGTTATTGGGATACAGTCTCAGAGACAGTCACTGTTACTCGTAATACAGTCTCAGAGACAATTACTGTTATAGGGATACCGTCTCAGAGACAGTCACTGTTACTGGGGTACAGTCTCAGCGTGAGTCACTGTTACTGGGGGTACAGTCTCAGAGACAGTCACTGTTACTGGGATACAGTCTCAGAGACAGTAACTTTTACTAGGATACAGTCTCAGAGACAGTCACTCTTACTGGGATACAGCCTCAGAGACAGTGCCTGTTAGTGGTGGTGCAGTCTCAGAGACAGTCACTGTTAATGGGGGTACAGTTTCAGGATCAGTCACTGTTACTGGGAATACAGTCTCAGGGACAATCACAGTTACTGGGGTACAGTATCAGAGGCAGTCACTGTTACTGGATTACAGTATCAGAGATAGTAACTTTTCCTGGGAGATATAGTCTTAGAGACAATCACTGTTACTGGGGAGACAGTCACTGTTCCTGGGATACAGTCTCAGAGACAGTCACAGTTACTGGGATACAGTCTCAGAGACAGTCACTTTTACTGAGGGATACAGTCACCATTACTGGGGGTACAGTCTCAGAGACAATCACTGTTAGAGGGATACAGTCGCAGAAACAGTCACTGTTATGGGATACAGTCTCAGAGACAGTCACTGTTACTGGGGTACAGTCTCAGAGACAGTAACATTTACTGGGATACTGTCTCAGAGACAGTCACTGTTACTGGGATACTGTCTCAGAGACAGTCACTGTTACTGGGGGATACAGTTTCAGAGACAGTCACTGTTACTGGGGGTACAGTCTCAGACACAGTCACTGTTATTGGGATACAGTCTCAGAGACAGTAACTTTTACTAGGATACAGTCTCAGAGACAGTCACTGTTACTGGGATACAGCCTCAGAGACAGTGACTGTTAGTGGTGATGCAGTCTCAGAGACAGTCACTGTTACTGGGAATACAGTCTCAGAGACAATCGCTGTTACTGGATTACAGTATCAGAGACAGTAACTTTTCCTGGGAGATACAGTCTTAGAGACAATCACTGTTACTGGGGAGACAGTCACTGTTCCTGGGATACAGTCTCAGAGACAGTCACAGTTACTGGGATACAGTCTCAGAGACAGTCACTGTTACTGAGGGATACAGTCACCATTACTGGGGGTACAGTCTCAGAGACAATCACTGTTACTGGGATACAGTCTCAGAGACAGTCACTGTTACTGGGGGTACAGTCTCAGAGACAGTCACTATTACTGGGGGTGTAGTCTCAGAGTGAGTGACTGTTACTGGGATACAGTCTTAGAGACAGTCACTGTCACTGGGATACAGTCTCAGAGACAGTCACTGTTCCTGAGATACAGTCTCAGACACAGTTGCTGTTACTGTGGATACAGTCTCAGAGACAGTCTTTGTTACTGGCGTTACAGTCTTAGAGACAATCACTGTTACTGGGGAGAAAGTCACTGTGACTGGGATACAATCTCAGAGACAGTCACTGTTACAGGGATACAGTCTCAGAGACAGTAACTGTTACTGGGATACAGTCTCAGAGACAGTCACTGTTACTGGTTGATACAGTCTCAGAGTGAGTCACTGTTACTGGGATACATTCGCAGAGACAGTCTCTTTTACTGGGATACAGTCTCAGAGTCAGTCACTGCTACTGGGATACAGTCTCAGAGAAAGTCACTGTTACTGGTGATATAGTGTCTGAGACAGTCACTGTTACTGGGATACAGTCTCAGAAAAGTCACTGTTACTGGGATACAGTCTCAGAGACAGTTACTGTTACTGAGGGATACAGTCTCAGAGACAGTCACTGTTACTGGCGGTACAGTCTCAGAGACAGTCACTGTTACAGGGATACAGTGTCAGAAAAATCACTGTTACTGGGATACAGTCTCATTCTATGGGGCACTCACAGTTACTGGGAAACGGGGAGTATCTAAGAGACTGTCTCATAGTCACAGTCAGCCAATTCTCCATTCCTGCTAATATACTGTCTCCAGCAGCATGGACTCGTACTAATTAGGCTAATGTGTGCTCCACTATCAAACACTGTCTGAAAATCCAAACATCATATACCCATCACTTCTCCTTTATCCTGCTTGTTACCGCCTCAAAGATTTCTAATAAATGTATCAGGCATAATTTCCTTAAGTCATGCTAACTCTGCTTGGTCATATGTGTTTCTAAATGCTCTGCGATTACATCCTTTATTGTAGACTCTTAACGATTTCCCAGTCACGGATGTTAGGATATAGTTACTAGTTTCTTTGTCGCCTTCCCTTTTTAAATACATTGGCAGTTTTCCAGTCCTCTGAGACTTTTCCAGAATCGAAGGATTCCTGGATGATTGTGACCAGTGCACCCACTATCTTTGTAACTACTTCTTTTCATCCTGTGATCCATCCCAACAGATCCTTTTTCACTAGTGACAGTTATTGTCTTTATTTCCTCGCTTCCTTTTGCCCGTTAATTATTTGCAGTGGTTTTAGAATCCTATTAGTGTCTTCCATTGTGAAAAGCGATGCAGAGACATTATTCAACTCCTCTGACATTTCCTCATTCCCCACTAATATTTCCTCAGCTTCATGTTCTAAGGGTTCACTTAAGTTCACTTTGACTTCCCCCTTCCTTTTCAAAGAAGCTCTTACTGTCCATCTTGATATTACTTATAGGTTTATCCCCAAAGTTTATTATTTCCTCTGTCTCATTGTCTGAGGGTTCACTTAAGTCATAGAGTCATAGAGATGTACAGCATGGAAACAGACCCTTCAGTTCAACCCGTCCGTGCCGACCAGACACCCTAACCCAATCTAGTTCCACCTGCCAGCACCCAGCCCATATCCCTCCAAACCCTTCATATTCATATACCCATCCAGATGCCTCTTAAATGTTACAATTGTACCACCCCATGAAAAAGACCTTGTCTATTTATCCTATCCATACCCCTCCTGATTTTATAAATCTCCATAAGTTCACCCCTCAGCCTCCGACGCTCCAGGGAAAATAGTCTTAGCAAACCCAGCCTCTCCCTATAGCTTAAACCCTCCAGGCAACTGTCTGTGTGGAGTTTGCACATTCTCCCCGTGTCTGCGTGTATTTCCTCCGGGTGCTCCAGTTTCCTCCCACAGTCCAAAGATGTGCAGATTAAGTGAATTGGCCATGCTAGATTGCCTGTAGTGTTAGGTGAAGGGGTAAATGTGAGGGAATGGGTCTGGGTGGGTTGTTCTTCGGAGGGTCAGTGTGGACTTGTTGGGCCTAAGGGCCTGTTTCCACACTGTAAGTAATCTAATCTAATCTAAAACCCTGGCAACATCCTTGTCAATCTTTTCTGAACCCTTTCAAGTTTCACAACATCCTTCCTATAGCAGGGAGACCAGAATTGCACGCAATATTCCAACAGTGGCCGAACTAATGTCCTGAAGAAGGGCTTATGCCCGAAACGTCGATTCTCCGAAGGGCTTATGCCCGAAACGTCGATTCTCCTGTTCCCTGGATGCTGTCTGACCTGCCACGCTGTTCCAGCAACACATTTTCAGCTCCCAACTCCTGTACTCAATACTCTGACTAATAAAGGAAAGCATACCAAACACCTTCTTCACTATCCTATCTACCAGCGACTCCACTTTCAAGGAGCTATGAACCAGGGTCTCTTTGTTCAGCAACACTCCCTAGGACCTTACCATTCAGTGTATAAGTCCTGCCCTGATTTGCTTTTCCAAAATGCAGCACCTCACGCTTATCTAAATTAAACTCCATCTGCCACTTCTCGGCCCATTGGCCCATCTGATTAAGATCCCGTTGTACTCTGAGATAACCTTCTTTGCTGTCACACCTCCAATTTTTGGGTGGCACAGTGGTTAGCACTGCCGCCTCACAGCGCCAGAGACCCGGGTTCAATTCCCGCCTCAGGCAACTGTCTGTGTGGAGTGTGCACATTCTCCCCGTGTCTGCGTGAGTTTGCTCCGGATTCCTCCCACAGTCCAAAAATGTGCAGGTTAGGAGAATTGGCCATGCTAAATTGCCCATAGTGTTAGGTGAAGGGGTAAATGCAGGGGAATGGGTTTGGGTGGGTTGCGGGTCAGTGGGGACTTGTTGGGCCGAAGGGCCTGTTTCCACATTGTAAGTAATCTAATTGTTGAAAAAGAAATTTTGGTATCATCTGCAAACTTACGAACCATACTCCTACATTCACATCCAAAGCATTTATAGAAATTATGAAAAGCAGCAACAGACCATTCTTTAGAACTGTACCCCCATTCTTTTGGAAAGTACTTAATCTGAAGGTGACAGGTGTCAAGGATATATGCAGACTTTGAGCAGATTTATCTGAATGTAAAGGTTTCTTTGAGCTGGAGCTCCGTGAGCTCTCTGAGACTGGGAAAGTTGACAACACAGTTTGAACGGGTTCTCGACAATGAGATAAGTAAGCCACACCTTCAGGCTCCGACTTGGCATAAACAAAGCAATTAATGGTCGGAATGGTGCTGACTGACAAACCTTCACTTCAAGAACCTGTTTCCTAGTAACAGTGAGTTACTGTATTCCAGTAACCGAGAGTCCCACAGATTATTCCAGAAACATTCGAGTGTCCCAGAGAATGGTTCCCAGAAACATTCGAGACGATATCCCATTAAGAAGGTGCTTTGCACACTTGCCTTCGTTGCTCAGCCCTTTGAGTACAGGAGTCGGGACATCATGTTGAGGTTGTACAGGACATTGGTGAGGCCTCTTCTGGGGTACTGTTATAGGAAGGGTATTAAGCTGAAAAGAGTTCAGAAGAGATTTATTGGCATGCTGCTGGGCATGGAGAGTTTGAATGATAAAGAGAGGCTAGATAGTCTGGGACTCTGAGACCGTACCTTAGTAACACTGAGTGCCCAACAGACTAGCCCAGAAACAGAAAGTGTGTTCAAGATTGTCTTTCTAATGTATTTTCTAATCAGCCTGTTCAGGAAGATGATATTACACACCCTCTGGAACAGGTGAGACCCAGGCCTACGAGTTTTGAAGTAAATGTGGAAGACTGTAGACTTTCTGCTGAGCACTGACAGTTTGGACGGGATATTTGAGAAACAGTTGATGAGCTATTGATAAGCAAAGGTCCACAATGTTAATGACTGCCAGCAGATTGATCACAAAACAATGTGGAGCAATTTGAAAAGCCTGCTTCAAACCGAGGGACTCTCAGTGTGTTTTAGATCCTGTTACATGTAACATCATGGCAGAAGTGGCTGAACAGGATTGGCAGTAAATAGACCATTCTTTGCAAAATGGCCACTCTTCAGTTTGACATGCAGCATGATGTCATGAGCTGCTCAGGGGTTAGCACAGCTGCCTCACAGTGCCGTTTGGGTCCAATTCCACCCTCGGGGCGACCGTCTGTGCGGAGTTTGCATGTTCTCCCCCCACGTCCGCGTGGGTTAGCCTCCAGGTGCTCTCGGGTTTCCTCCCACAGTCGAGAGATGTGCAGGTTAAGGTGGGTTGGCCATGCTAAGTTGCTCTTAGTGTCCAGGGATGTACAGGTTAGGGTGGATTGACCGTGCTAAATTGCCCCAAAGTGCTCAGGGATGTGCAGGTTAGGGTGGATTGGCCATGCTAAATTGTCCCGTAGTGCCCAGGGATGTGCAGGTTAGGATAATTGGCCATGCTAAATTGTCCCATAGTGCTCAGGGATGTGCAGGTTAGGATGGATTGGCCATGCTAAATTGTCCCATAGTGCACAGGGATGTGCAGGTTAGGGTGGCTTGGCCATGCTCAATTGTCCCGTAGTGTCCAGGGATGTGCAGGTTAGGGTGGATTGGCCATGCTAAATTGTCCCATAGTATCCAGGGATGTGCAGGTTAGGGGAGTTGGCCATGCTAAATTGCCCCATAGTGCCCAGGGATGTGCCGGTTAGGGTGGATTGGCCATGCTAAATTGTCCCGTAGTGTCCAGGGATATGCCGGTTAGGGTAGGTTGGCCATGCTAGATTGTCCCATAATGCCCAGGGATGTGCAGGTTAGGGTGGATTGGCCATGCTAAATTGTCCCATAGTGTCCAGGGATGTGCAGGTTAGGGTGGATTGGCCATGCTAAATTGTCCCGTAGTGTCCAGGGATGTGCAGGTTAGGGTGGATTGGCCGTGCTAA
>NW_025215016.1:9486-14948 GCF_004010195.1 Chiloscyllium plagiosum
TGCAGGTTAGGGTGGATTGGCCATGCTAAATTGTCTCGTAGTGCCCAGGGATGTGTAGGTTAGGGTGGATTGGCAGTGCTAAATTGTCCCGTCGTGCCCAGGGATGTGCAGATTAGGATGGATTGGCCATGATAAATTGCCCCATAATGCCCAGGGATGTGCAGGATAGGGTGGGTTGGCCATGCTAAATTGTCTCATATTGCCCAGGGATGTGCAAGTTAGGGTGGATTGGCCATGCTAAATTGTCCCATAGTGTCCAGGGATGTGAGGTTAGGGTGGGTTGGCCATGCTAAATTGTCCCATAGTGCCCAGGGATGTGAGGTTAGGGTGGATTGGCCGTGCTAAATTGTCCCATAGTGCCCAGGGATGTGCGGGTTAGGGTGGATTGGCCATGCTAAATTGTCCCATAGTGCCCAGGGATGTGAGGTTAGGGTGGGTTGGCCATGCTAAATTGTCCCATAGTGCCCAGGGATGTGCAAGTTAGGGTGGATTGGCCATGCTAAATTGTCCCATAGTGTCCAGGGATGTGAGGTTAGGGTGGGTTGGCCATGCTAAATTGTCCCATAGTGCCCAGGGATGTGAGGTTAGGGTGGATTGGCCGTGCTAAATTGTCCCATAGTGCCCAGGGATGTGCGGGTTAGGGTGGATTGGCCATGCTAAATTGTCCCATAGTGTCCAGGGATGTGAGGTTAGGGTGGTTTGGCCATGCTAAATTGTCCCATAGTGCCCAGGGATGTGAGGTTAGGGTGGATTGGCCATGGGAAAGGGTGTGCTTGGGATGCTCTTCAGAGGGTCAGTGCGGGACTTGATTGGCTACATGACCTGCTTCCACACTGTAGGGATTCTACTCATTTGGAAAGGAATCAATTTGAAGGCAAAGGGAAACCAACAATATGTGCAGAGTTTCAGCAGGTTTATCTAAGTGTCAAGGTTTCTTCGAGCTGTAATCTCACGAAGTGGCTGAGACTGGGAAAGTTGACAACACAGTTTGAACTTGTTCTCGACAATGAGATAAGTAAGCCACACCTTGAGGCTCCTACTTGGCATAAACAAAGCAATTAATGCTCCGAATTGTGCTGACAGACAAACTTTCACTTCAAGAACCTGTTTCCGAGTGAGTGAGCCAGAATCGATATTCTAATAACAGAGTTTCCCAGAGGGTGGATTCCAGAAACAATGAGTGTCTGGAGACTGTCTCCCAGAAAGAATGTCCATAGCCTATAACCCAGCAACTGCAAGTGCCTTTGACACTGCACCCTAGCTAGTGAATGTCTGACACTGTACCCCAGTAACAGTGAGTGCCAAAGATATTGTACCTTCGTAACACTAGATGTCCAGAAGACTATCCTGGTGACAATGTGTGTGTTAGAGACTAATAGTGAGGGTCTCAGGGCCTATTCCAGTAACCACAGATGTATACAATCTGTGTCGCAGTAACAGATACTGTCCCAGAGGCTGTACCTAGTAACAGGGAGGGTCCCAAAGACTGTTTCCCAGGAACAGAGAGTGCCAAAGATACTGTATCCCAGTGACAATGAGTGGGTTGGAGACTTGTACTGCAGTAACTAGTGTTCCCTAGACTTAATGCCGGAAAAAATGAGATATCCCATCGACTCTATCACAACAGCAATAAGCATGTTCGAGACTGTCTCCCAGTTTCAGTTGAGTGTTCAGTGACCGTAACCCAGTAACAAGGAGCATGCTTGAGACTGTATCCCATTAACCCACAGTAAATGCAAGACTCTACGCTCTGCTGAATATAATTTGGAGGAGCCGGTGGTGGACTGGAGTGGAAGGAGCAGTGCTTCGAAAGCTAGTGCTTCCAAATAAACCTGTTGGACTATGACCTGGTGTTGTGTGATTTTTAACTCTGCTAAATATAGACTGTTTTGACTGGAAGATTGATGTTTTTTTTATGGGCCACTGATTATCAGAGGTGTATAATATTAATGATTTCCTGTGGATTAATCATAAAACCATGTCAAATGATTTGATTTCATTACGTGTTTAAGGAGTATACATGTGGGACTGACTGTAACACATCATTGTTTACAAAGCTGCTGCCAGTAATTAATAATTGTGAATTATCTGAGACTGAGAGAGTTGATAACACAGTGTTGAACTCGTTCTGTACAGTGAGACAAAACAAGGTATAAACAAGGCAATCGCTGTTTGGAATGGTACTGAGTGACTCATCGTCATGTTTATGCTGGCTTCGGAGACTGCAATGCTTGCATAAATACATGCAGGGGCACAATTTGCAGGGCTGTGGAGCAACAGCAGCAGTGAGGCAGAGTTTGGGACATGATCCCTGAGATAGTGCAGTGCAGAAAGTGGTCATTCGGTCCTCTGTGTTGGTACAGAGCTCTCCCTTCAGTCCCAGCACCCTGCTCCTTCCCCCATAGCCCCTGGCAATTTCTCCCCAATTGCAGAATTTGCATTGGCAGAATTGTATTTGTAGATACATTCTATTTTGTTCACAAAGCACACAACTTGCAGGCAGTCAATCCATGTAAGATTTTATAAATTCCTACTTTGGAAACCGAACCAGTCTGACTCAAGATTGAGATACAGACAGACTCTAACCTCACGCATTTAATGCATTGTCTGAGCTGAGATGTCGCCTTTCTTTTTAATAAAACCTTAAGTTATCTTGAAAATGTAATCTGAAAGAAGTTCTGGGATTTACATATTAATGAACCGAAACTTGCAACCCATTCTAGAAGATGAAAGACTTAAACAGCAATCTAGGTTTGTTCAATACATTTACATGCATGACATTGTGATCTTTTGCTATAAATGCTGTGTTTTACGACCCTGCTCCACAGCTACCTGACAAAGGAGCAGCACTCCCAAAGCTAGTGCTTTCAAACAAACCTGTTGGGTGATAACGTGGTGTTGTGTGATTTTTAACTTTTGAGACGGAAACTCCAAAGACTCAAACGCTGAGGAAATAAAAAAGCTTTATCATCCCTGTTTTAAATGGATACCCATTTATTTTTGAACTATGGCTCTAAGTTCTCAATTCTCCGATGAGAGGGAACATCCTTTCCACATCCACTTCCCCTCGGGATCGTCTATGTTTCATTTAAGTCACCTCTGAAGTTTCTAAATTCCTGAGGATACAGGCCGAGCCTGTCTCACCTTTTCACATTAGGCAACCCACTCATTCTAGCTATTTAGACATCTCTGTTTACGAGCTACACATGGAGGTGAAGAGAGTTGCTGAGAATACAGTTTTGTCTTGCGTCCATTTTGATGTTAGCTACCAATTTTGAAATCTTCCCCCCCTCCAGAACTACCAACACACTGGATGGTGAAGGCCTATGCTGATGTACGTCCAGCTCCAACTTCTTCACTCCACTTGACCACTGAGCGGTCTTCCAATATTACCCAAAATGATCCCTAATTGATCCATTTATTTATTTGGTTTGATCGAGCAGTGATTCTAAGTTTTAAAAAAAGTGGGAATCGACAGGTGATGGAGGCAGAGTGTTTTACTTTATCATTTCATGGAGGGTGAAGGCTGGCATTGGTTGCTCAGCGCTTATGTCTCTCAAACTGAGTGGCTCACTTGGCCATTTCAGAGGGCAGAGTCCAGTGTGAGTCTGGAGCCCCACGCAAGTCCAGACCAGGTCAGGATAGGGAATAGGCATCCCAAAAGGACATTAGTGAACCCCAAAGAGATCTTGGGGTGCAGGTTCATTGTTCCTTGAAAGTGGAGTCCCAGGTAGATAGGATAGTGAAGGAATATATACTTTGTTGATCAGAGTATCGAATATAGAAGTTGGGAGGTCATGCTGCAGCTATACAGGACATTGGTTAGACCACTTTTGGAATACTGTGTGCAATTCTGGTCTCCTTCCTATGGGAAAGAATGTTATGAAACTTGGAAGGGTTCAGAAAAGGATATTGTCAGGGCTGGAGGATTTGAGCTATAGCGAGGGGCTGAATAGACTGAGGCTGTTTTCCCGGGAGCGTCAGAGGCTGGGGGGGGGACCTTATAGAGGTTTATAAAATCATGAGAGGCATGGATAGCATAAATAGACAAGGTCTTTTTCCTGGGGTGGGGGAGTCCAGAACTAGAGGCCATAGGTTTAGGGTGAGAGGGGAAAGATATAAAAGGGACCTGAGGGACAACCTTTTCACACAGAGGGCGGTACATGTATGGAATGAGCTGCCAGAGGAAGTGGTGGAGGCTGGTACAACTGCAACATTTTAAATGCATTTGGATGGGTATATGAATAGGAAAGGTTCAGAGGGATATGGGCCAAGTTTAGGATATCTGGTCAGCGAGTTGGACCGAAGGGTCTGATTCCGCGCTGTACGTCTTTATGACTGTGAACCCAAAGGGCTTTTATGGTCATCATCACAAAGACAAGCTTTCAATTTCATATTTCGTTCGCTGAATATAAGTTCCACCAACTGTGGCTGGGGGGGGGGGGGGGGATTTGCCTGGGACTCTGGATTACTGGTCCGGTGACATTACAACTACACCCTCCCTTTAGGATTCAACAATCACACACAAATTGCACTGAAGTGACTGTAGCTACAGGACGTACGAGCACAGTAAAACTACAGGAAGCGTTGTAAATCCAATTTCTGCCACAGCAAGATACAAATGTGCATTTCTGAAATCTGGTCATGTTGCACAACTTGAAGACATGGCAGAGAATCCATGTCGTTACAAACGTCCTTCAGGGAGCGACCCCTGCCTGGTCTGGTATGTACCGGACCCGTACAATTGACAAATACTTTGATTAGCTGTTGTATAAAAAGCACGAAAACAGATAAGGGAAATGAGATTCCAGCAAGTGGGGCTACAGGCAATTCGGAAGCTGTCCGGAGAGATTAGGGATATAACACCTCTTCACCAGGATTCTGAGATAAAAGCAAAATGCGCAAATACATCTCGCACTCCACAGATACTGCCAATCCTGCTTGAGTTTCTCCAACATTATCTCTTTCTTTCACCAGTCTGATGTAGGCAACAGAGAGCTGAGGCTGACAAACCACAGGGTTTTTATAGGAAGCACAAATCTTCAGGGCAAAACGACTTGAAAGGTTCAACTGTGTTGCCTGCCAGTCTTTGTAGGCATTGAGGAAGTGAAGATGGGATTTCAAGTTGATTTCACAAGAGGGTAGGACAGGTTTCTGCAGTCAGCAAGGTTGTGCATTCACCAACAGGCCAAGGGGCTAACGCATAATCTGTCAATCTGTCCACTGCATCCTCAGTCTCCACTTTCCGCCCATCCTACCCTGCCTGCCCTTCACCCTCTCTCCTCTCCCCGTCTCTTCTGTATAATCACACTCTCCAGATTAAATAACCCATCTCATCTCTCGCCTCTGCATCCTTCTCCATCAATCTCTTCCGTCCCTTCATGTTGAACACCTCTGTCTACCCTCTCCCCACCACCAACACCACTTCCCCAATTTCTCCCCCTCTTTCCTTTCTACCCGGT
>NW_025215016.1:17685-31580 GCF_004010195.1 Chiloscyllium plagiosum
GGCTGACGTCATCCCCCCCCCCCCCGATCCCGAGAGTAACAATCCCGCTGCCCAATGGCGCGGCTGGTGGGGCTGGAGGGGGGCGTGGCCCGGCTGGTCCGTCCCGCGATCAGCTCCTGTGCACGCGGGCCGGCCTGCGCCGCGATTGGCTAGCAGCCCGGTAAACAAGCCGCGTCGGCCAATGGCAGCGGCGAGCACGCGGCGCGCGGGCGGACGCAGGAGGGCTGCACGCGCGGCGGCGGTTGGTGGAGGGCGAGGGGGCGGGGACGGGGCGCGGGCGGGGCGGGGGCGATCGAGGGGCGCGCCCACCCCACACCGCGGACGCCTATTGGCCTAGGCCGCGCGGGAGGGGCGGGGCCGTGCACGGGCTGGATACCGATTGGCGAAGGGGCGGTTGACGAGCGATGGGGGCGGGACTTGTCGAAGGCTATAAGTAGGGGCGCGGCCGCGGCACACAGGACAGAGTGAACTCACCTGCCAACCGCGTAATATTGGAACTATCGCTATCAATCGCCGACTTCACCCTTCGATCACAACAGGAGGTAGTAGCCAAGCTGGACGCCGACATGGTGGTCAACAAGAAACTGCTCCCCACTTTCGAGCTGGTCTTCAGCTCCGACCGCGCCTACTCGGCCGGCGATAAGGTGGCCGGACGGGTCCGGCTGCAGACCGCCCAGCCGCTGAGGGTCACCGCCGTGCGGGTCGTCGCCCTGGGCTATGCCCGGGCCCAGCTCGTCAAGGGCTCGCAGCCCCTGCGCCAACAGCAGGAGTACCTGCGTTACGAGGAGACCCTGCTGCCCGATGGCGAGAACCGGACAACAGGTAAGGGAGAGGTCAGGGGTCAGCTTCCGGTCCGAGACTGGGGGGTCAGCTTCCGGTCCGAGGGGGGGAGGGGAGTCTGGAGGGGTCAGCTTCCGGTCCGAGACGGGTCTGGAGGGGGGAGAGGGTGGGCTGGGCTGGGGGGGTCACTCATGTTGAACGGAACATGTTTGGTGTGGGCAGCCTCTCCGTGGGAAGGAGAGCTGGGGGGTGGTGCATTCAGGGTCCTGTTACACGGGACATGGGGTCCTCGCACCTTTTAAAGGGGAGGTGGGTTTCTGGTTTTTCAGTTTTGTCGTTGCCTTGTCACAGGGCGAAACTGAGTTGCGTTAAGTGGAGTGTAGGTGGTCGCTGGTATGTTAAGAGGAAGTTGTAGCATCAGTGCCTTGTAACGGGGCAGAGGGGATGTGCCGATCTCTGTCTGGTGTAGTGGGGGAATGATGTTTACCTGCTCCTGCTGAAGTGGTATTGGTTGATCTCTTGTGAGAGGGGTGGTGGAGGAGGCTGTCCCAAGTTGTTTAGTTGGGTGTAAACTTGTTCGGGATCAGTGCAATCTGCAGGATGTGCACCAACTGGGTGGGTTGGATGAACAGTTCCCATGACTTCAGATACTAATGACTTCCTCTCATGCTCTGCAGATGTGGACGGATCTATGTTCCTGCAGCCTGGCAAAATGTACGAGTACAGTTTCACCTTCCAGGTGCCTGAAGGGTAAGCTGCCTTTATTCCAACCTGTTGTGGCGGAGGCCTACATACGTACTTTTAGCATAGAAAGTGCTCCCGTTGCAATTGCTAATTGTGTGTCTGCTTCTGTGACAGGCCCTTGCCCCCCTCGTTCAAAGGCAAGTACGGTGGGGTCTGCTACCTCATCACAGCATATGTTGATCGGGAGAAGCAGCTACCCCTGGAAGTCACAAAGAACTTTGATGTGGTCGAGCCCATCGATGTCAACACTCCAACCTTATTGGTGAGTGATGGGCAGAGTTGACATAATCGTGAGGCTTAATGCAGAGTCCGATCCATTCCACTGCATCCTCCTAGTGCTGGGCTAGGGTAGGTGCCTGTAATGACCATAGATGGGGGTTGTGATGTGACACCAGCAAACGGAGGGACTGTTTTATGAGGGAGAGCTTGAGTAAATTGGGGCTGAAAATGGCTGGAATTTACAAGAATAATGGCGACTTTATTGAAGCATTCAGATTCTTGGGCAGTGAATGTGGAGAGTTTGATTCCCCTGTCGGCTAGTCTAGGTCCAGGCAGCAGCATCTCGAAACAAGGAGTCACTCGTTGAAGACAGATGGGAGGAATTTCTCTTTTTGGAGGGGAGGGAGTCAATGGAATTCTTTACGACTGACAATGGTTAAGGCTGGGTCGTTAAATATATTCCAGGTTGAGAATACAGATTTTTAATCCGGAAGGGGAAAAGATCTTATCACAAATGTCAAACTAAATTTTCTGTTTCCCTTTCAGTGCCCGGTTGTCGGGTCCAATAAGAAGAAAGTGACTTGTTTCTTCCTGTCTGATGGTTACGTGTGCATTGCTGCGAAGATTGACCGGAAGGGGTACTGTCAAGGTAACTACCTTGGCCTGTTCACTGGCTCCTTGAGCTGTCAGCTTTTCCTGGTTTGTGAAACTCCATGAATCTCAACATTGTTTGTTTTTTTTCTTCCCCCACCCCCTTCCTTTCTGCCAGGTGACCAGATCTGCATCAATGCCCAGTTCCAGAACAATTGCTCCCGCATCGTAGTGCCCAAGGCAGCCATTTTGGCCAAGCAGACCTACAAGGTGAGCGGCAACACCAAGGTCGTCAAGGAGAAGCTCAACAGCGTCCGGGGCAACCACATCATCTCAGGGATGTCAGAGTCCTGGTGTGGCAAATGCCTGGAGATCCCTACCGTGAAACCGTCAATCAGCTCTCAAATCATCCGCTTGGAGTACTCGCTCCTGGTGAGTGATGGCTAGGAGTTTGGAACTTCCTGGGTGCTCTGGTGGTAGTGTTCCCTGCAGTCCCCCCACCCCATGATCTTTTAATGCTGTGATTCCTCAATGATCAGAGAAAGGCGAGGGGCTCAGAATCACGGGGTGGGGGGGGGGGGGGGAACTTGTTTGTTTCTTGATCCAGCATCCAACGCGCAGAGTTGAGCTCAATAAGACCGCATTTTGGAGTCTCCTGTCGCATTGTGGGCACAGGGTAATGACTGCTGTCCTCCTCCTGCAGGTTTACGTCCACATTCCTGGCAGCAAGAAGCTGGTGCTGGAACTCCCTCTGGTCATTGGCACCATCCCATACAATGGCATGAACAGCCGGACGTCCAGCACTGCCAGCAACTGCAGCAGTGTGAGCAGCAGCAGCATGAGCTGGCCCCACATGGAGTTCCCAGAGCAGGTGCCAGGTAAGCACTCGCAGGCGCACTCTGGGCTGGGATGGTGATGGCATTGAGCTCTCAGAGTCGGTTTTCCTGTCCCGTTGCTGTCTTGACTCACCTGGCACGCTTCTCTCTTCTCTCGCAGCCACTCCTTTCGATGTGAGCTCTGGGAGTCACCGTCTGGAATGCCCCACCACTCCCTTGTTGGATGATTTTGACGGCCTGCCAGAGAGTCCCATCTTCATGAAGTCCACAGTGTTCAGCTACGGGTCGTCACCGGTCAGCTCAGAGGTGAGTAAAAACCACGTGCCAACCGCGAATCGGTAAATCTTTTCTCGTCACCTGAATCTGACGTGTGGGGTCTAATGGCGGTCCTCTTCCTACAGGTGGACGAGAATGGGAACTGTGAGTGCATGGTCGAATGAAACAGCAAGGACTCTTAACAAACACGGACTCTGACTCCAGTTTAAATCACCGTCTGCGTTTTCAGATGCACTTGTAGATGCACTCACAGGGGAGAACCTGCGGGCGCTGGGCTCTGCCAGCGAGAGAAGGACCAGGAGGTGGTAGCGTGTGCCTCCATGAAGGCCTGGATCCACCACTGACTCCCACCGCAAGATGGCTGAAATTTCTAGAGTTACGTCAAGCCAATCAGTAATCACGGGGACGCGCGAATGAAAACGTGTACTGAGCCGAAGGAACCCGGCTCGGGTTTGTGTACGAGGGGAGCCGACTTTACGTTGTGTAGTTGCTGATTTTTACAAATTCTGTTGTTCAGATTGCCACTTCTTTTCTGTTCTCCTGAGGTACTGTTGATTATCTTTTGCCTTAACTGACAGGGCTACACAGGTATTCCACTGCTTCGTGCCAGGCTAGGCACTTGTGTTAAAAGGTGCCAGATGATTGTGACTGTATGGGGTAACTGGTGAACCGTACCCTTTTACCTGGCTGAACTCTGAGCAAGCACTGAGTGCACACCCCTTCCTCCATCACTCAGTTGCTGTTTCTGCCATTTGAAGGACAATGCTAGTCTAAGAATCCCAAAGAGCGTCTGGTCATTCCAGATATCCTGAACAATTCCCCACTGGGGAGATGCTGCCAAACTTTGCATTTTCACTCCAGTATTGACCTTGGGCTTATTGCTCTGATCTGTTTCTTCACCCTACCTTGTACCATCATCGGCAGCGTTCTGCCAATCGAAAGGGGCATTACTTGGTTCCTGTTTTTAGGCAGAAGTTTGACTTTAGTAGCTTCCTGTTTGATGATCAGTAACTGCTGACCTACTAAAACAGTGAACTTTTTCCTACTGTTTGTTTTTTTTTTTAGTTTTGGGTTTTAAACATGCAAGAAACATTTCAAAACACTCCACTGCTGTTTGTATAACATTTCCAGTTTTATAGAACTTTGTACTGAGGATGTGAATCATGTGTGTTTTTTTTTCCCCCCCAAGTTATCTCGTGAGATCTTCTGCCTATCTAAGCTCATTGGGAAATGTATCTCTGTCTAAAGTGTTATTTTGATAAGGACTGTATTTAAATGTTTTGAGATTTTTTTTCTAAAATTCTACAATCGTGCAATCCGCTGAAAGTTGTGTATTTTTCTAAGCTAAGTATTTTATTTTGTAAAAGTGTGTGGGTCAATTTTTTGAATAAAGTTTTTTGAAGTATTTTACAGCGAGTGTTGGACATTTTGGCAGTGTAAAGTTGTGTTTCCTCACAGGTAGCTAATGGCTAAGCCAGAATGATGCTGGGGACTCTGCTTCCTGCTAATAGTCGTGCAAACCTTGTAGCTCCTCACATCCGTGGGAGACTGGATGCCTCTTGTGCTTGTTTCCAGTTCCATTAGTCTAACATTTCGCCCTACTTTTGGTAGGCTGGAAGCAACTTTAGGAGTTGTCTTTAGGAGTCAATTAATTAACTCCAGCAAAGTGTGCCTCCAAATGAGACGGGATAGTGCCAATAGAGTTGGGTTGGGGCAGGGAATATGGTATCATGTGAACAGTGTGCATACTTTTGAGCTGCTTGGAGTGGGGTAGGAGGTGTGAGAAATGGGAGCATTTTGAGTCTCTCATGGGACCCTGTCAGCTGGCATTGAGTAACAACCATGCGAAAGTGCTGGTTTGTTGATTTTGCTTAACATCAGGGGCAGGGGACCACCAGTCCTGTCTTAACGTGGTGTGCCTGCAAAGCGAGAACAATAGGCAGCCTCGTAAGATGCATCGCTATCTGATCTCTCATTCATTGATTCCGTTCCAGAATCCTAAACGTGCAAACAATGCTACTTTCAGTCTTTTGGATGCCAACTAATGAAAAGACACCGTGGTTATGTGAAAGGAAGCCATCTGGTCCTCACCCTATCCCTTTTCCCCCACCAACGCTCTCAGGCGAGTACAGCCACTCAAATAGTGCCCCACCTCCCATCCATATCCATCTCCCCTTTGGTTAATTCCTCCAGCCTTATGTTGAAAGCTTCAATTGAGTCTGCATCTGTTGCTCTGTGATGCAAACCTGCCCATCGCTTCACCCTGGGCCAGCTGTGTGCACGTGTCCCACGCCTGGTCGAAGATTTGAGAATCTGCTGAAATGCTCTTTAAAGGGACATTGTGACTGCTGAGACCTCCTCTGTCCATTCAGTTCTTGTGATTTATGTCCCACTTATTCTCCTGCGATCTACCATCCTGAGACCATGCCATGTAGTTGCCTGGTTTGATTAGGCGCTAGACGTTTGGATGAATTTGCCAATTTCCTGGTCTCCCCTCTCTTCTCAAGTGACTCTCCTGTTTTTTAATGTTAATTAGAACCAGATTCCTATGGGGAAATTTCCATTCCATCTCCTTTGAACCATCAGGTCATCTGCTTAAGAGCTGACTGGCTGTGGTCGGGATCTGAAACACAGGCAAGGAATCGCTGGAGAAACTCAGCAGGTCTGGCTGCCTCTGGTGAGAAAGCCGAGTCCGGTGACCCTTCATCAGAGATGGCCCCCAAGATGACAACAACTTGCTTTCCCACTTTTTCGCACAGAGGATGCTGAGTGTGTGGAATGAGGGAGTGTTGAGAGGCTGATACAATTACAACATTTTAAAGGCATTTGGATAGGTACATGAATGAGACGAATAATATGGGACTAGATTATTTTGGGATATCTGGTCTGCGGGTTCTGATGAAGGGTCTATTTCCGTGCTGTATTTTGTTTACCCAGGTAGAAAGGAAATAGCCAAGTGGTCAGTGACGAGCAGTGTCCTTCTCAGAGGGCAATGCTGCGTGATCAAACAGTGAAAGGGAGGGTAGGGATTAAATCGAAAGAGTTGGAAGGGGAAATAATACACTCCACTCCCTGCGGCGCCCACCTCTCCCTGAACAACTCGAGGGTGTTGGTGGACACCACGTGCTCCTCCTCCAGAGACACCCGGGCTCTAACGTAACCACACAGAAGAGCCCGAATGACCCCCTCCATGGCCCACTGCCTGGACCTGTTTGGCCAGGCCCAGAAGCAGACTTTCCATGCTGTGCAACTCTACGACCGTGACTCTGCAGACGCTGCCAGACCTGATGGGTTTCTCCAGACATTTTTCTCATTGTTTCCAATTTCCAGCGTTTGTAGTTTTTGTGTTCTCTGGCGGAGAAGGCCCTGTGAGCTGGACAGCTTAACTCCTGCTCCTCGTTCTATGTTCTCCCAATCCTATTGAGGGATTGGCGCAATAGTCTACTATTGGTAGAGGGGGAATGTTTTTTCTGTTATTATTCACTCATGGGATGAAGATGTTGCTGGCTCGGCCAGCAATTATTCCCCATCCCTAATTGCCCAGGGGCGGACTCTCCTCCATCCCGAGTTGCCCAGGGGGCAGTTAAGAGTCAACCACATTGCTGTGGCTCTGGAGTTATGTGTAGGCCAGACTGGGTAAGGACGACCGATATCCTTTCTCAATGACGGGCTCACTAATGTATTTTTGCGGGAAATGGACAACAGTTTCAGCATCATCATTAGACGCTTAATTGCAAATTCTTTACTGAATTCACGGCGGGATTTGAACCCGTGGCCCCAGTTCCTCAGGCGCCGTCTGTTCCACAGATTCCCTGACCCGTGAGCTCCCACCTCTTCTGAGCTGGCCCTGTTGCTAACAGAGCACCGCTGCCAACATGGGCTGTGGGTTCCGCCAAGATAAAGTCACATTTCGAAGTTCTGGGCTCATTGACGGGACACGTCAGACGCTGCACGCGCCACAACAGGGTGTGGATTAGGATAATGGCACTGTCGGCACAGCCTCTCACCAAGTGTTTAACGTAGGGTCTGAATACACACTAACCAGCAAAGATACGTCTCTCACAATAAAGGGCACAGTGGTGGATTGGATGGGAATGACAGGACTGACAGGAATCAGAGAGTTGTGGTGAATGATGATTTAACAGGTGTAATTGTACACTTACCGAGAAGTCGCACGGGTCTTGGAGTTGGGACTGAAAAGCCTATAGTTCCTCCAAATAATTTCTCTCCTTTCTTGAGCAGTGGAATCATAGAAGAATCATAGATTCCGAACAGTGTGGAAACAGGTCCTTCGGCCGAACAGGTCTACACCGACCTTCCAAAGAGTAAACCGCCAGGACTCATTCCCCTACTCTTATTACTCTACATTTCCCCCTGACTATTGCATCTAACCTGCACATCCCTGGGCACTATGGGACAATTGAGCATGGCCAATCTACCCTAACCTGCACATTCCTGAACACTATGGGACAATTTAGCATGGCCAACCCACCCTAACCTGCACATTCCTGAACACTATGGGGCAATTTAGCAAATCCACCCTAACCTGCACATCCCTGGGCACTGTGGGACAATTTAGCATGGCCAATCCACCCTAACCTGCACATCCCTGGGCTGTGCCACTATGACTTAGTTAACTGGTTCATGATTCCTTATTTTCTCTCTACCACCTTTGTTGAATAGTGGGGTCTTCAACTTTGTGAAGCACAAAATTACATTTTGGATTTAAGTCATAGAGATGTACAGCATGGAAACAGACCCTTTGGCCCAACCCGTCCATGCTGACCCAGATATCCCAACCCAATCTAGTCCCACCTACCAGCACCCGGCCCATATCCCTCCAAACCCTTCCTATTCATATACCCATCCAGATGCCTTTTAAATGTTGTTATTGTACCAGCCTCCACCACTTCCTCTGGCAGCTCATTCCATACACGCACCACCCTCTGTGTGAAAAAGTTGCCCCTCAGGTCCCTTTCCACTCTCAGCCCAAACCTGTGCCCCTCTAGTTCTGCACTCCCCCACCCCAGGGAAAAGACCTTGTCTATTTACCCTATCCATGCCCCTCATGATTTTATAAACCTCAGCCTCCGAGGCTCCAGGGAAAACAGCCCCAGCCTGTTCAGCCTCTCACCTCAAACCGTCCAACCCTAACAACATCCTTGCAAATCTTTTCTGTACCCTTTCGAGTTTCACAACATCCTTCCCATAGGCTTACCACTACCTTCTCAAGGGGCAGTTAGGGACAGGGGAATCAGGGTAGGCCCAGCCAGCCTTGAATGTCTACTCGAGTGAATAACAAAACAAGTTGTGGCTGAGTCTGGGTGATTATTGTGAGGGCTTGGGACAGTGTGTTTTCCTTGCAGTGTGCCTGACCGATCGTGCTGTTATTCGTCTCAGCATCACCGTACTTGGTACTTGGCACGCACGTACATTGGATCCAATTTAAGGCACGACTCCAGTGAACACAGGGAAGAATGTGAGGGCTGAGCCAGACAGCACTCCCAGCAGCAACTGGAGACTCCACACTTGGCCACGGTGAACGTTCTCGATGTACTGTAAGCCACAGTGTCAAATATCAGCTCGCTCTACACAAATAATGCTGTCAGCACCGGGGAATTAACTGTGCTCACTCAGGGACAGAACCGTCATCGCATTAACATTGAGAGAGAGAGAGAGAGGTGACCTCTGTGCTGAGATACCAGAGGGTCTTGTACAAACCGCCCCCGTGAGTTGCAGGCCGGTGGCGGGTCACCCAGAACTTAAACGCTCTCAAGTCAGGGTCATTAAAACTTCTCAACACTTCACAAATGTTAGCTGCCCAGCTCATTGAGCTGAGGCTGACTGGTGCTGAAGGGACTAGAGATGGCTCTGATGATAAAGAGGTTAATGCTGGCTCTGGTGGTGAAGGGATTAATGCTGACGCTGGTGACAAAGAGGTTAATGCTGGCTCTGGTGGCACAGGGGTTAATGCTGACGCTGGTGATAAAGAGGTTAATGGTGACTGGTGGCGAAGGGGTTAATGCTGACGCTGGTGGTGAAGGGGTTAATGCTGACGCTGGTGATAAAGAGATTAATGCTGTCTCTGGTGGTGAAGGGGTTAAGGCAGATGCTGGTGATAAAGAGGTTAATGCTGTCGCTGGTGATAAAGAGGTTAATGCTGGCTCTGGTGGTGAAGGGGTTAAGGCTGACGCTGGTGATAAAGAGGTTAATATTGACTCTGGCGGTGAAGGGATTAACGCTGACTCTGGAGATAAACGGTTTAATACTGGCTCTGGTGGTGAAGGGGTTAACACAAACTCTGGTGATGAAGGGGTTAATGCTGGCTCTGATAATGAAGGGGTTAACACTGATTCTGGCGATGAAGGGCTAAATAGAGTCATACAGTCCTACAGCACAGAGAGAGGCCATTCAGCCCAAACTGGTGCATGCTGACCAATATGTCCGTCTACCCTAACCCTGTTTACCTGCACTTTGCCCATGCCCTTCTAATTCCGCTGGCAGCTCATCCCATCTGTGTACCCCACTCTGTGTAAAAAAGTTCCCCCTTAAGGTTCCCATTTATTCTTTCCCCTCTCACCTTAAACCAATGCCCTCAATTCCCCAACCCTGGGAAAAAGACTGAGTGCGTTCACCCTATCCATGCAGCTCATGATCATGTACACTTCTTTAAGATCCACCCTCCTCCCCTCAGTCTCCTACACTCTAAAGAAAACAGTCCCAGTCTGTCCAACCCCCCCCTCCCTATTACTCAGACCCTTGAGTCCAGGTAACATCCTTGTAAATTCCTCCCGCACTCTTTCCAGTTTAATAACCTCCTTCCTGTAGCAAGGTGACCAAAACTGAACACAACACTCCAGGTGCGACCTCACCAACGTCCTGCACAACTACAACGTCACCTCCCAACTTCTATACTCAAAGCCCTGTCTGATGCAGGCCAGTCGGCCAAAAGCCGCCTTCTCTGCCCTGTCTACCTCTGACTTCACTTTCAGAGAACCCTGCTCCCGAAGCTCCAAGCTCCCTCTGTTCCACTACACTCCTTAAGCTCCTACCATTCACCATGAAACCCCTGTCTTGATTTGACTTTCCAAAATGCAAGACCTCACACTTATCTACATGAAACTCCATTTGCCATTTCTTGGCTCACTTCCCCAGCTGATCAAGGTCCTGCGGCAGTTTCTGATAACTGTCCTTGCTGTCCACGATAATGCCTATTTTAGCGTCATCAGCAAACTTGCTAATCATGCTTTGTACATTCTCCTCCAAATCACTGATATCGGTAACAAACAGCAATGGGCCCAGCACCGACCCCTGAGGCCCTCCACTCTTCTCAGTCCGACAAGCCCGCTATTACCCTCTGCTTCTGACTGGTTCTGAAGGGGGTTAATGCTGAAACTGGTGACAAAGGTGTTCATGCTCAGTCTGGTGATGATGGAGCTAGAGCTGACTCTAGAGGCAATTGATTCAGGCTGGAAACGGGATCACGCCCAGGCTCGTCATGCCCTGGCTTGGGAGTGGCTGCTGTTCCAGGAGCAGGCGGCCTCTGGTTGGCGGACAGCCGCCGAGCACATGGGTCACACGCACCGCCTGTGTGTCAGTTTTTGTGTTTGTTGCAAGTTCGGGGGAATCCCAGAAGTTGTGAAGGGAGGGGCTATCTGGTTTGGAAGCTGCTTCATCGTTTCTGCATTGCAAATCCATCCTGACTCACCAACTGGCACAAAATGTAAAACTCATCCTTTTTGTAAAGATTAGATTATTTACAGTGTGGAAACAGGCCCTTCAGCCCAACAAGTCCACACCAGCCCACCAAGACCCATTCCCCTACACCGAACACTACGGACAATTTAGCATGGCCAATTCACCTGACCTGCACATTTTTGGACTGTGGGAGGAAACCAGAGCATCCAGAGGAAACCCACGCAGACAATGTGCAAACTCCACACAGACAGTCGCCTGAGGTGGGAATTGAATCCGGGTCTCTGGTGCTGTGAGGCAGCAGTGCTAACCACTGTGCCACCCACTTGAATGCTTATCCCCCTTTCCTAATCGCCTGTTTGAAAAGGTAATGGTGAGGAGCCTTCTAATTACTGTTCTATTCTACTATAAGGGTCCAAGTTGATACATTTGTGAATGGAGATCCAGTTTGAATGCCAGGCCTCTAGGAATTCCCATGTGTCTCTGTCCCAGGATGGATGTATTGTCGAACTGTCGTTCCTCTTTGTCTCCGTGTATGCTTGGTCACGTCTTTTGGTGTCTGGTTACCCAATAGCCACAGCCTGCTGATTGCTGAAAAAAGCAGGAAGATACAACAGGCTCAGAGCCTCTAGTCACTCTACCGCACACTGAAAACATTGGAGAGATGACCAACAGACGACTCCGACTGCCAGGCAGCATGGTAGTGCACACACCTACCACCACACTGAAACAGCTACTGATGAATTTACACAGAACAGTACAGGCCCTTCGGCCCGCAATGTTTTTATCCTACCCTTCATTTTACAGCATCCATGTGCCGAGTGCTGATCATAAAGGGGTGACTTCTCACTCTGGTGCTCAAGCAGTTAGATTTGGATTGGATTTATTGCTGTAGCTAAGTACAGTCAAAAGCTTTGTTTGGCGAGCAGTACAGGCAAACGAGGTCAGAGGGTGCCTAAACAGAGAGAGGCATGCAAGGTTTCAGCTGCATAAGAGGTGCACCAAGTCAGACCAACATTATCAAGATGTCCAACTGTTATAGATTCATGGGGATGTACAGCACAGAAACAGACCCTTCGGTCCAAACCGTCCATGCCGACCAGATATCCCAACCCAATCTAATCCCATCTGCCAGCACTTGGCCCATATCCCTCCATACCCTTCCTATTCATACACTCATCCAGATGCCTTTTAAATGCTGTAATTGTACCAGCCTCCACCACTTCCTCTGGCAGCTCATTCCATACACGTACCACCCTCTGTTTGAAAACGTTGCCCCTTAGGTCCTTTTTAAAAAATTTCCCCTCTTACCCGAAACCTATCGCCCTCTAGTTCTGGACTCCCCCACCACAGGAAAAGGACCTTGGCTATTTACCCTATCCATGCCCCTCATGAATTTATAAACCTCTATAAAGGCATCCCTCAGCCTCCAACGCTCCTGGGAAAACAGTCCCAGCCTGTTCAGCCCCTCCCTGTAGCTCAAACCCTCAATAGAGTCAAATGAATTGATTAATGATTACTCTGATGATGAATGGGTTCATGGTGACCCTGGTGATAGAAGGGTTAATGGTGACTCTGGTGATGAAGAGGTTAATGGTGAGTCTAATGATCAAGGGTTAATGTTGACTCTGGTGATGAATGCATTAATGGTGACCCTGCCCAATGGAGGGCTCTCTAAGCATGAGTCCGCCCTTCTCTCTCTCTCTCGAGAATCTGGGGTGGAGGGTGCTGCACACAGCGGTCCCTGCAAACGCAGATTGCGGTGCTTCACGGACTCCCAGCCCAACTGCTTGTTCTGTGGCGCTGTGGAGTCTGCGGACCACGTGTATATTGGGTGTGGGCGTTTGCACTCCCTTTTTGATTTTCTTAAAGACCTTCTCCTCTGCTTTTGGTTACACTTCAGTCCCACGCTCCTGATCTTCGGGCACCCGGTACGGACAAGGGAGGGCAGGTCTGAAGACCTCCTCATGGGTCTGCTCCTGGGCCTGGCCAAACAGGCCATCAACAGGTCCAGGCAGCAGGCCGTGGAGGGGGTCGTTAGGGCCGACTGCCTGCCCCTCTTCCGCAGTTACGTTAGAGCCTGGGTGTCCTTGGAGAAGGAGCACGCGGTCTCCACCAACACCCTGGAGTTGTTCAGGGAGAGGTGGGCGCCGCAGGGAGTGGAGTGCATTATTTCCCCCTCCAACTCTGTTTTAATTTAATTCCTGCCCTCCCCTTCACTGTATGATCACACAGCGCTGCCCTTTGATGTGAAGGGCACTGCTTGTCACTGGCCACTTGGGTGTTTCCTTAATTCCTGGTGCTGGAAATTGAATAAAGATTTGTGCACCTGTTGTGTTTCACTGTGTCTCACACCTGCACACACACACACACAACATGGGTGCTGGGGAAAATATATGCACTACCACGGTTAGGTGGTAGTGTAGGGGTAAGAGGTATAACCAGGGGATTTCTTTGTTTCTGGAAAAAAAAGGGTGACCCTGGTGATAGAGGGATTAATGGTGACTCTGGTGATGAATAGGTTAATGCTGTCTCTGATCATAAATGGGTTAATACAGTCCCTGGTGATAAATGGGTTAGTGCTGTCTCTGGTGATAAATGGGTTAATACTGTCTCTGGTGATAAATGGGTTAGTGCTGTCTCTGGTGATAATGTGGGTTAGTGCAGCCTCTGGTGATGAATGGGTTAATGCTGTCTCTGGTGATAAATGGGTTAGTGCTGTCCCTGGTGATAAATGGGTTAATGCTGTCCCTG
>NW_025215016.1:32603-34000 GCF_004010195.1 Chiloscyllium plagiosum
CTGGTGATAAATGGGTTAATACAGTCCCTGATGGTGAATGGATCAGGCTCATGTTGAATTCCTGTTGTTTCTCCTGGAGACTGGATCACGCACAAGGCTCCTCGTGCCCCGGCCTGCGATTGGCTGCTGCGCCAGGAGCAGGCGGCCTCTGATTGGCGGACAGCCGTCGAACACGTGGAGCGCACGCGCCGCCTGTGTGTCAGTTTCATGTTTTGTTACAAATTCGGGGGAATCCCGGAAGTTGTGAAGCCTCCACCGGCTGGAGGGGGTCCCCGAGGAGCCCCCCCTCCCCTTGTACAGGGGCTGGGGGGTTTGGACATTGAACAGTAAAGGGCTGCATCATTGCCCAGGGCTGGATGTTTCTGCGCTGTGAATCTGCCCAGCCTGGCCAACTCACACGGAGTGCAAAACACACAGCGATTTTGTGAAGTGTTGGTTGAATGTTTATTCCCAATTTCCCTTTGAGAAAGTGGTGGCGATCTGCCTTCTCCAACATGCAGACCTTGCAGACGAGTTTAGAATCTGGACTGGTACACTTATACATTGACAGGAATGTTTTTGAGAGCAGGGCATGATTGGAGGTTGAACAGTGCACGTTTTAGACGAGTCAGCGATTTGTGGAAAAGGGTAGGCGAGTTGTAGTACTGATTAAGGAGAACATCTTAGAGGGCTCATTTGAACAGAATTTTAAGAATAAGAAAGCTACACTCACTCTGATGAGGTTAAACTATTGGGAGATAGAGGAACAGATACTGATTATGTAAGCAGATTCTGACAAAGATGTTAAAACACAGTTGTTGTGGTGGCTGAATTTAACTTCCCCGATATTGACTGACACTCCCTCAGTGGTGGGATTTGCTAGGCACATCTAGGAGAGTTTTGTGAAAACAAATTGTCGATAGTCCGACCAGGGAAGTCGAAAAAAGTGGTGCTGGAAAAGCACAGCAGGTCAGGCAGCAGGAGAGTGGACATTTCAGGGATAAACCCTTCATCAGGAAAGTGGAGGGAGGAGGGGACTGCGAGATAAATAATAGGGTGGGGAGGGGGAAGGTAGCTGAGAACGCAATAGGTGGGTGCAGGTGATTGTGATTGGTCGGTGGGAAGGGTGGAGCAGATAGGTGTGAAGGAAGATGGACAGGTGGGTCATTTCAAGAGGGCAGTGCCAAGTTGGAAACTTGGATCTGGGATGAGGTGGGGGGAGGGTGGAGGGAAGATCTGGAAAGTGGCGAACTTGATGCGGTGTGGTTGGAGGGTCATTGAGATGTACAGCACAGAAACAGACCCTTCGGCCCAATGCGTCCATGCCGACCAGATATCCCAACCCAATCTAGTCCCACCTGCCAGCACCCGGCCCATATCCCTCAAAACCCTTCCTATTCATATACCCATCCAAATGC
>NW_025215016.1:34472-36000 GCF_004010195.1 Chiloscyllium plagiosum
TTCCCTCCAACAACTTGCCCACCACCGAGGTCAGGCTCACCTGTCTATAGTTCCCTGGCTTGTCCTTACCGCCCTTCTTAAACAGTGGCACCACATTTGCCAACTTCCAGTTTTCTGGCACCTCACCTGTGACAATCGATGACACAAATATCTCAGCAAGAGGCCCAGCAATCACTTCTCCAGCTTCCCACAGAGTTCTAGGGTACACCTGATCAGGTCCTAGGGATTTATCCACCATTGAGCTGAAAATGTGTTGCTGGAAATGAGGAGCAGGAGAATCGACATTTCGGGCATGTAACAGGTCAGGCAGCATCCAAGGAGCATCCAGCATCTGCAGTCCTCACTTTCTCCTAAAGGTCTATCTACCTTTAACCGTTTCAAGACATCCAGCACTTCCTCCTCTGGAAAGGGAAGTACAGAGATAAGGAGAAACTTGTTCAGCCAGAGAGTGGGGAATCTATGGAATTCATTCCCACAGAAGGCTGGGGAGGCCCAGCTCACTGAGTCTGTTTAAGACTGAGATAGAGAGGTTCTTCATTGTAAAGGGGGGGGTCAAGGGTTACCGGGAGGGAGTGGGAGAGTGGGGTTGAGAAATGTATCAGCCATGATTGAATGGCAGAGCAGACTCGATGGACCGAACGGCCTAATTCCTGCTCCCATGTCTTGTGGTCTGATGGAACCGCTGAGGAAGACCTCCAGGACAGGATCAGATCTGCATGCCGGGATTAGAACGGCGCTCCAGGCTGTGGCTGGACCGGCCGCTCGAAATGATGGACTCGCGAAAAAAAAGGGGACCAACAAAATGAGGCATGCTGGGAAGTCTTGACCAAAAGTGACTGTTCTCAAAGACTCGAGAATAGACAGGCTTCCCCTACAGACAGACAGTATGCAACTAACCCAGCGGCTGCAGACAATACTATAGGAAAGATACAGAGGCTTTGGAGAGGGTGCAAAGAAGGTTTGCCAGGACGCTGCGTGGACTGGAGGGCTTGCCTTATGAAAAAAGGTTGAGAAAGCTCGGACTTTTCTCTCTGGAGCGAAGGAGGAAGAGAGGAGACCTGATTGAGGTGTACAAAATAATGAGAGGAATAGATAAAGTCAACAGCCAGAGACTCTTCCCCAGGGCAGGATTGACTGGTACAAGGGGTGATAGTTTGAAGATATAGGAGGAAGGTATAAAGGAGACGTCAGAGGTAGGTTCTTTACGCAGAGAGTTGTGAATGCATGGAATGCGTTGCCAGCGGTGGTGGTGGAAGCAGAGTCATTGGGGACATTTAAGCGACTGCTGGACAGGCACATGGATCGCAGTGAGTTGAGGGATGTGCAGGTTAAGATATTATATTTTACATTAGGATTAAATCTCGGCACAACACCGTGGGCCAAAGGGCCTGTCCTGTGCTGTACTTTTCTATGTCCTACGTTCTAATACATTATGTACTTGAATTGGAATTGAGAACAATCACGTTGAATGACATACCCAAGGCAATCAGGAACATCGAGGCATTTACCAGACGAGGGGAGCCTTACA
>NW_025215016.1:36500-44527 GCF_004010195.1 Chiloscyllium plagiosum
TCAGCTTTAACTCATTCATCACCAGAGTCAGCTTTAACTCATTCATCACCAGAGTCAGCATTAACTCCAGCTTGAACGCCATCATCACTAGACACAGCTTTAACTCCATCATCACCAGAGGCAGCATAACCCCTCTACCACCAGAGGCAGCTTTGACCCACATTATCGCCAGAGTCAGCTTTAATTCATCACCAAAGACAGCATTAACCCCAGCTTTAACGTCATCATTACTAGACACAGCTTTAACTCGATCATCACCAGAGTCACCATTAACCCCTCTATCACCAGAAGCAGCTTTGACCCCACATTATCACCAGAGTCAGCTTTAACTCCATCATCACTAGAGGCTGCATTAACTCCATCATCATCAGCTTTAACTCCATTATCGCCATTAAATCCCTTCATCAACAGAGTCCACTGCAATCCTTCCATTAGCGTAGTGTGCAGGAAGAGAGAAGGGGGTGTGGAGAGAGAAAAGCAGAGTTCGCATTTCTTTCCCCCCGTAAGACTCTCGCTTGGAAGGGTTGTTCCGCAGAAGTCATATCACACTCGAAAAGTGAAGAGCAGAGAACCATACAGCGTAGGGACAGGCCCTTCAGCCCACCAACCCTACCCCAATGTGTGATGTCTTTCTAAACTAAAATCCCTTTTCACACCCCTCTGTTGCCTGCCTGTTTGTGTGTCTTGTCGAGATGTCTCCTACATGTTGCTATTGTATTTGCTTCCTTACCAGTGACAGTGTATTCCAGACCCTCTTGCCTCTTACATCACCTGGAAACGTGGACCCTTTGACCTGAATCCTTTCTCTTCAATAGGATGGTAGAGTAGCAGTGGAATGTGTGGGCCCATCAGGCCGGGGGTTCATCTACTCCATCCTATTTACCTTCGACGCTTTTGTTTTAATATTTCCACCTAATGTGGAAACAGGCCCTTCAGCCCAACCAGTCCACTCCGACCCTCTGAAGAGTAACCCACCCAGACCCATTTCCCTCTGACTAATGCACCTAACACTATGTGCAATTTACAATTTAGCATGACCAATCCGCCCTAACGTGTACATCCCCGGGCATTATGGGACAATTTAGCATGGCCAATCCGCCCTAACGTGTACATCCCTGGGCATTATGGGACAATTTAGCATGGCCAATCCACCCTAACCTGCATATCCCTGGGCACTATGGGACAATTCAGCATGGCCAACCCACCCTAACCTGCACACCACTGCATTGTGGGAGGAAACCCGAGCACCCGGAGGAAACCCACGGGGAGAATGTGCAAACTCCACACAGGCAGTTGTCCAGAGGCTGGAATCGAACCTGGGACCCTGGAGTTGTGAGGCGGCGGTGCTAACCGCTGAGCCACCGTGACAACTCTCGTACCTGGCGAAGAAACCACAAGTCAACTCTTAACAGCTAATATTGACATTGAGTATAAGAGTTGCGAGGTCGTGTTGCGGTTGTACAGAGCATTGATTCGGCCACTTTTGGAATATCATGTGCAGTTCTGGTCTCCTTTCTATAGGAAGATGTACAGCTTGGAAACAGACCCTTCGGTCCAACTTGTCCATCCTGACCAGATACCCTAAATTAATCCAGTTCCATTCAGAGTCATAGACTTATAAAAGTACAGCCCGGAAACAGACCCTAGGGTCCAACACGTCCATGCCGACCAATTATCCTAACCTAATCTAGTCCCACTTGCCAGCATTTGGCCCATGTCCCTCTAAACCCTTCCTATTCATATCCCCATCCAGATGCCTTTTAAATGTTGTAATCGTACCAGCCTCCACCACTTCCTCTGGCAGCTCATTCCAGACTCCACTTTCAAGGAATAATGAACCTGCACTCCAAGGTCTCTTTGTCCAGCAACACCGCCCAGGACCTTACCATGAGGTGGATAAGCCTGTTGTGAAATGTGAAAGGGTTCAGAAAAGATTTACAAGGATGTTGGAGGGTTTGAGCTACAGGGAGAGGCTGAACAGGCTGGGGCTGTTTTCCCTGGAGCGTCAGCCCTTCGGCCCAACAAGTTCACACCGACCCTCTGAAGAGTAACCCACCCAGACCCACTCCCCTACCCCATTACTCTACATTTACTCCTGACTAATGCACCTAGCCTACACAATCCTTGAACGCTATAGGCAATTTCACATGGCCAATCCACCCGAACCTGCCAGATCTTTGGACCGTGGGAGGAAACCGGAGAAGGGCTTATGCCTGAAACGTCGATTCTCCTGCTCCTTGGATGTTGCCTGACCTGCTGCGCTTTTCCAGCAACACATTTTTCACCTGAAGAAAACCCAAGCAGACACGGGGAGAATGTGCAAACTCCCCACCCGGGGCAACTTTTTCACCCAGAGGGTGGTACGGGTATGGAATGAGCTGCCAGAGGAAGTGGTGGAGGCTGGTACAATTGCAACATTTAAAAGGCATCTGGATGGGTATATGGATAGGAAGGGTTTGGGGGGATATGGGCCGGGTGCTGGCAGGTGGGGACTAGATTGGGTTGGGATATCTAGTCGGCATGGACAGGTTGGACCGAAGGGTCTGTTTCCGTACTGTACATCTCTATGACTCTAAATGAGACTAGATTGGGTTGGGATATCTGTTCGGCATGGACGGGTTGGGCCGAAGGGCCTGTTTCTGTGCTGTACATCTCTATGACTAAGGACTTTAAAGTTGAACTTTTAATTGTATTTTCCTACTTTGTACCTGTGATCGGCCCAGGGATGTACCCCTGTACTTGAGTACATGTAACAATAAAATCTAACTCTTAATAGTCCTCTGGGCAATATAAGGAAGGCAGTAAACACTGGCTCGGTCCACGTCTTGTGAATGAATTTATTTTAAAAAACTAAGCGGGTCATTGGAAAGTGACTCGGATAGAAGTGGTTTGCAGGGATATGGGGGAAAGGGATACTGGTAATTGAATCACCTTCTGTCTGTAACAGTTCTGTGATCTGTCTATCCGTGACATTCCACACAGGCCATGAATATGAACCAGCCTCAGGGCACTCAGTAACTCGATCTGAGAATGTGTGAAGATTGTAAACAGGAAGAACATAGTGTTCCATATTCACTGTCCACTCCCACCACCGGCTCTGTGGTTTCACAGCTGTTGTTAGTAAAAGACTCTGTGTACTTTGTACAACGCAGCAGTCTACTGTACTTTACACGAAACGTCAAAACATGCATTACAGACTGTTTCCCTCAACACAAAGGCACGTCCTTCATAACTTCACACCCAGAAGCTGCTAAAAACAATAAAATACTGAGCCACAGGAGCTGTGTGTTAGAGACGAGGGGCTGATTAGGGAGATTAAGAGAGTGCTTTTTAATGGGAGTCTTGAAGGAGGATAGAGGGAGTTACACAGAGGTTTAGGCAGGGCATCCCAGGGCTTTCAGCCCCCAGAAAGTGGCTGGGGCAAAGACATTAGGTGTGGACCTGTACCCCAGTGAGAGTCAGAGTGTGTGTGGACCTGTACCCCAGTGAGAGTGTGTGTGTGTATACGTGTGGAACTGTACCCCAGTGAGAGTCTGTGTGTGTGTGTGTGTGTGTGTGTGTATGTGGAACTGTACCCCAGTGAGAGTCAGAGGGTGTGTGTGCGTGTGTGTGTATATGTGTGTGTGCACGTGTGGAACTGTACCCCAGTGAGAGTCTGTGTGTGTGTGTGTGTGCACGCATGTGTGAAACTGTACCCCAGTGAGCGTCTGTGTGTGCATGTGTGGACCTGTACCCCAGTGAGAGTCTGTGTGTGTTTGCGTGTGTGTGTGTGTGTACGTGTGGAACTGTACCGCAGTAAAAGTCTGTGTGTGTGTGTGCATGCATTTGGAACTGTACCCCAGTGAGAGTCTGTGTGTGCGTGTGTGTATATGTGTGTGTGTGCACGTGTGGACCTGTACCCCAGTGAGAGTCTGTGTGTGTGTGTGTGTGTGTGTAACTGTACCCCAGTGAGAGTCAGAGGGTGTGTGTGTATGTGTGAAACTGTACCCCAGTAAGAGTCTGTGTGTGTGTGAGAAACTGTACCCCAGTGAGAGTGTGTGTGTGTGTGTGTGTTTGCATGTGTGAAACTGTACCCCAGTGAGAGTCTGTGTGTGCATGTGTGGACCTGTACCCCAGTGAGAGTCTGTGTGTGCGTGTGTGTATATGTGTGTGTGTGCACGTGTGGACCTGTACCCCAGTGAGAGTCTGTGTGTGCGTGTGTGTATATGTGTGTGTGTGCACGTGTGGACCTGTACCCCAGTGAGAGTCTGTGTGTGCGTGTGTGTATATGTGTGTGTGTGCACGTGTGGACCTGTACCCCAGTGAGAGTCTGTGTGTGCGTGTGTGTATATGTGTGTGTGTGCACGTGTGGACCTGTACCCCAGTGAGAGTCTGTGTGTGCGTGTGTGTATATGTGTGTGTGTGCACGTGTGGACCTGTACCCCAGTGAGAGTCTGTGTGTGTTTGCGTGTGTGTGTGTGTGTACGTGTGGAACTGTACCGCAGTAAAAGTCTGTGTGTGTGTGTGTGCGTGCATTTGGAACTGTACCCCAGTGAGAGTCTGTGTGTGTGTGTGTGTGTGTGCACGTGTGGAACTGTACCCCAGTGTGAGTCTGTGTGTGTGTGTGTGCGTGCATGTGGAACTGTACCCCAGTGAGAATCTGTGTATGTGTGTGTGTGTGTGCACGTGTGGAACTGTACCCCAGTGAGAGTCTGTGTGTGTATGTGGAACTGTACCCCAGTGAGAGTCAGAGGGTGTGTGTGTGTGTGTGTATGAGTGTGTGTGTGTGTGGAATTGTAACCCAGTGAAAGCCAGAGTGTGAATGTGTGTGTGTGTGTAACTGTAACCCAGTGAGAGTCTGTTTGTGTGTGTGTAACTGTAACCCAGTGAGAGTCAGAGTGTGAGAGTGTGTGTGATAGTGTGTGTCTGTGTGTGGAACTGTAACCTAGTGAGAGTGTGTGTGTCTGTGTGTATATGAAACTGTACCCCAGTGAGTGTCTGTGTGTGCATGTGTGGACCTGTACCCCAGTGAGAGTGTGTGTGTGTGTGTGTGTGTGTGTGTGTGTGTGTGTGTGTGTGTGTGTGATATCTAATTGTGAAGGACATAGTGACCTGTATAATTGTGGGTGTGTTATCCTGGAGGGGGACGGAGAACTGACAGCTCATCCCCATACCAGCTCCTGTCCCTTGGAGAACCTGTGTGTCAGAGGGAGTCCGGTTGGGAAGTGGACACGGAACTGAGTTGATCCTTGTGATGCGCTTGGGTCAGGATCTTGCGGGGCATGGGGATGAGGTGGTGGGATGTACAGCAAAATTGGATCTCTCTCACTCATACCAGGGATGGGTTGGCGGGAAGGATTGGATCTCTGTCACAGACTGTGGCTGCAATCTGACCCAGGGTGAGGGGTGAGGTGACATCTCTCTGGGTCCCAGAGCAGCACGCCATTAGATCTCCGCAGGGTGAAGCCGGGAGTCTCTCTGACTTGGGGCAACACTGCATCACTTCATCTTATGTAGACAACTAGATCTCTCTATCAGTAGTAAAGGCTGGATCTCTCCAGGTTGGGGATGACTAGACCTCTGTCACATTGGGATGGGGTGCAGTGACTGGATCACTCGGTTGGGTTTAGACTAGATCCTATCAATTCTTTGCCCACCTTAGAGAAGTTAATTTGAGCAGGAATGGCACTGTGGCTCAGTGGTTAGCACCGTGGCCTCACAGCACCAGGTACACGGGTTCGATCCCAGCCTCGAGGCGACTGTCTGTGTAGATTTTGCACATCCTCCCCCTGTGTCTGTGTGAGTTTCCTCTGGTTTCCTTCCACACTCCAAAGATCTGCAGGTTAGGGTGGATTGGCCATGCTAAATTGTCCCATAGTGCCCAGGGATGTGCAGGTTAGGGTGCGATGGCCATGCTATATTGACTAGATGGGCTAAATGGCCTGTTCCCACTGTCGGGATTCTCCGGTCTAAGACCAGATCTTTCGGATAGGGAGGGAATGAATCTTTCTCGAACGGGATGAGACCGCTCTCTCCCAGTGACTGAAGCAGTGTGAGCTTGAGAGTGGGCCAGTGGAGTTCAATGGGAACAGGAAATGGGCCATCAGCCAAAGGAATTTCCAAAGACTCCAGAGTAAAGGGAACAATGAGCGGATGCAGGATGAGCTGAGGCAGTGTTTCTGATTGATTCCTGAACCCACCGTATCAATGTGAGAGATCTCACCGCTGTCATCCCCAAGCAACCACTCCCAGGACAGGGACAGCACGGGGTTAGATACACAGTAAAGCTCCCTCTACACTGTTCCCCCCCATCCCAGGGACAGCACGGGATTAGATACACAGTAAAGCTCTCTCTACACTGTCCCCCCATCCCAGGGACAGGGAGAGCACGGGGGTTAGGTACAGAGTAAAGCTCCCTCTACACTGTCCCCCCCATCCCAGGGACAGGGACAGCACGGGGTTAGATACACAGTAAAGCTCTCTCTACACCGTCCCAAACACTCCCAGGGACAGGGACACCACGGGGTTAGATACAGAGTAAAGCTCCCTCTACACTGTCCCCCCCCATCCCAGGGACAGGGACAGCACGGGGTTAGATACAGAGTAAAGCTCCCTCTACACTATCCCAATCAAACACACCCAGGACAGGGACAGCACGGGGTTAGATACAGAGTAAAGCTCCCTCTACACTGTCCCCCCCATCCCAGGGACAGGGACAGCACGGAGTTAGATACACAGTAAAGCTCCCTCTACACTGTCCCCACCCCCCCATCCCAGGGACAGGGACAGCACGGGGTTAGATACACAGTAAAGCTCCCTCTACACTGTCCTCCCCATCCCAGGGACAGGGACAGCACGGGGTTAGATACAGAGTAAAGCTCTCTCTATACTGTCCCCCCCCATCCCAGGGACAGGGACAGGGACAGCACGGGGTTAGATACACAGTAAAGCTCCCTCTACACTGTCCCCCATCAAACACTCGCAGGGACAGGGACAGCACGGGGTTAGATACACAGTAAAGCTCCCTCTACACTGTCCCCCCCATCCCAGGGACAGGGACAGCACGGGGTTAGATACAGAGTAAAGCTCCCTCCACACTGTCCCCCCCATCCCAGGGACAGGGACAGCACAGGGTTAGATACAGAGTAAAGCTCCCTCTACACTGTCCCCCCCATCCCAGGGCAGGGACAGCACGGGGTTAGATACACAGTAAAGCTCTCTCTACACCGTCCCACACACTCTCAGTACAGTACAGCACGGGGTTGGATACACAGTAAAGCTCCCTCTATGCTCTCCCCCTCCCCCCCCCCGCCGGTCCAACACGCCCTGCCTGTTGTGGGAGTGTCCGACGTGACTGTGTGTGTGTGGGGCCTGTGTACTGTCCTTCCGTACTGGTGATAAATCAGGGCCGGGGCTCAGAGCTGGAGTCAGCTGCTTATTGCGGGCGTCCTGATCTGTTCCCAGGGCGTGGGGAGGCTCCTGTTGACAGGCGGCTGTTTTATTGCATCCCGGCGACTGGCGCTGCAGCACGTATCACAGCCTCCCCCCACCCCGAAACGGGGCTGTGCCTGAGCGTTGGAAACAGCCCACTGCTCCTTGCCAAAGCTTGGAATGTCAGCACTGGGGGACGGGGGAGCTCGATGAGATCAGCTCTCTGGAAATTTTTTTTTATTTCAAAAATATACTTTATTCATAAAATAATTTGCTGGTCTGTACAGTTGGTCATGCCATACATATGTAAACATCTACATACAGAGATCAGAATTTATCATTTTTTATACAGGTCTGTACATTTTTCCATCATATGCCCATATAATTAGCTGAGACGTCAGCAGAGCCCAAATGACTGCGTGGGCCCCCTGTTCTTCGTTGGGCAGGCAGACTTTACACAGTGGTCTTTCCCCACCGTGCCTTGGCGGCAGCTGCCCCAAGCTTCAGCGCGTCCCTCAACACGTAGTCCTGGACCATGGAATGTGCCAGTCTGCAACACTCAGTCGGGGTCAACTCCTTCAGCTGGAAGATCAACAGGTTTCGGACCACCCAGAGAG
>NW_025215016.1:44638-45593 GCF_004010195.1 Chiloscyllium plagiosum
GGACAGGGACAGCACGGGGTGAGATACAGAGTTAAGCTCCCTCTACACTGTCCCCCATCAAACACTCGCAGGGACAGGGACAGCACGGGGTTAGATACAGAGTAAAGCTCCCTCTACACTGACCCCCCATCCCAGGGACAGGGCCAGCACGGGGTAAGATACAGAGTAAAGCTCCCTCTACACTGTCCCCCATCAAACACTCGCAGGGACAGGGACAGCACGGGGTTAGATACACAGTAAAGCTCTCTCTACACTGTCCTCCCCATCCCAGGGACAGGGACAGCACGGGGTTAGATACACAGTAAAGCTCCCTCTACACTGTTATCCCCATCTCAGGGACAGGGTCAGCATGGGGGTAGATACAGAGTAAAGCTCCCTCTACACTGTCCCCCATCAAACACTCCCAGGGACAGGGACAGCACGGGGTTAGATACAGAGTAAAGCTCCCTCCACACTGTCCCCCCCATCCCAGGGGCAGGGACAGCACGGGGTTAGACACAGAGTAAAGCTCCCTCTACACTGTCCCCCCATCCCAGGGACAGGGACAGCACGGGGTTAGACACAGAGTAAAGCTCTCTCTAAACTGTCCCCCCGATCAAACACTTCCAGGACAGGGACAGCACGGGGTTAGATACAGAGTAAAGCTCCCTCCACACTGTCCCCCCCATCCCAGGGGCAGGGACAGCACGGGGTTAGACACAGAGTAAAGCTCTCTCTACACTGTCCCCCCGATCAAACACTTCCAGGACAGGGACAGCACGGGGTTAGATACAGAGTAAAGCTCCCTCTGCACTGTCCCCCCCCATCCCAGAGACAGGGACAACACGGGGTTAGATACAGAGTAAAGCTCCCTCTACACTGTCCCCCCCATCCCAGGGACAGGGACAGGGGCAGCACGGGGTCAGATACGGAGTAAAGCTTCCTCTACACTGTCCCCCCATCAAACACTCCCAGG
>NW_025215016.1:46244-58762 GCF_004010195.1 Chiloscyllium plagiosum
GTTCTCCCTGTGTCTGCGTGGGTTTCCTCCGGGTGCTCCGGTTTCCTCCCACAGTCCAAAAATGTGCAGGTTAAGGTGAATTGGCCACGCTAAATTGCCCGTAGTGTTAGGTGCAGGGGAATGGGTCTGGGTGGGTTGTGCTTCGGCGGGTCGGTGTGGACTTGTTGGGCCGAAGGGCCTGTTTCCACACTGTAAGTAATCTAATTCTCTGCGTAGGCACATTCCAGAAGGAGGTGTGTGACAGTCTTGTTCCCCCCCGCAGCCGCTTCGAGGGCAGCGTGCGGTGCGGCTGAGAGACCGGGCGTGCATAAAGGATCTCACAGGCAGAGCCCTTCTCACCACCAGGAAATACCAAAAAGCAATCAGAGGTTGATTTGGAAATGGTAACCTTGGGTTTCACAGCTAAACCTCGATGTGTACGCCCCTCCACTTTTCAGAGAGCCCTACGCTATTCCTGATGAAGGGCCTTTGCCCTCGGATGCTGCCTGACCTGCTGTGTTTCGTCCAGCCCCACTCTCTAACCTCCAGCAGTCCTCACTTTCGCCAACATTAACCTAAAGGAATCCAAACAGGATTCCCGCTTTCATGAGAAAGATTGCCCGTAGAAGTCAACGCGTCTTCGCCGTCTCGGTTGACGGAAGGTTTTCTGAGGGACGCTCTACTTTGGGACAGCGAGGGGTGGGAGAGATCACAACGTGTTGAGTGGCCAACACAGCAGTCACAGTGACCCACTGGTTAGCGCCGCTGCCTCACAGTGACAGGGTCGCGGGTTTGATCCCTGCCTCAGGAATGTGTGGAGTTTGCACATTCTCCCCCCACTCTGTCCCGCAGTCCAAAGGTGTGCAGGTTAGGGTGGATTGGCCATGCTAAATTGTCCCATAGTGCCCAGGGATGTGCAGGTTAGGGTGGATTGGCCATGCTAAATTGACCCGTAGTGCCCAGGAATGTGCAGGTTAGGGTGGATTGGCCATGCTAAATTGTCCCATAGTGCCCAGGGATGGGCAGGTTAGGGTGGATTGGCCATGATAAATTGTCCCATAGTGCCCCGGGGTAGGCAGGTTAGGGTGGATTGGCCATGGGAAATTGTCCCATAGTGTCCAGGGATGTGCAGGTTAGGGTGGATTGGCCATGATAAATTGTCCCATAGTGCCCGTCCTGGGATTGTGCAGGTTGGGTGGATTGGCCATGCTAAATTGTCCCGTAGTGCCCAGGGATGTGCAGGTTAGGGTGGATTGGCCATGCTAAATTGTCCCATAGTGCCCCGGGATGTGCAGGTTAGGGTGGATTGGCCACGCTAAATTGTCCCGTAGTGTTAGGTGTATTAGTCAGGGGTAAATGTTAGGGGAATGGATCTATGTGGGTCGGTGTGGACTTGGTGGGCCGAAGGGCCTGTTTCCACACTGTAGGGAATCCAATCTAGTGTAAAGACTCCAAGAGGAGCTGGGGAAGGGCATTTGAAAACAAGGAATTGTTGAAAACAAGGAGAATTAAAGGTTGGCAGCTGTTGCACAGGCCCGGTGCTGAGTGAAGTGGAAGTGGGGGGCAGGGTTGGTGAGGGATGGGTTACCGAACAGAGGGGTTAGGTTAACAATCGACACAACGCCAGGTCATAGGCAGTAAGTCTGACCCATCAGGGACGCTGACCAAAGAAAGGGGATCAACAGAATGTAACTACTACCACAGCAACTCTGAGCTCTCTATTTATCAATGAGAGGCTGAACAGGCTGGGGCTGTTTTCACTGGAGCGTCGGAGGCTGAGGGGCTGACCTTTTAGAGGTTTACAAAACTATGGGGGGGTCATGGATAAAAGAGAGAGACAAAGTCTTTTCCCTGCGGTCGGTGAGTCCAGAACTAGAGGGGCATAGGTTTAGGGTGAGAGGGAAAAGATATAAAACAGACCTAAAGGGCAACTTTTTCACCCAGAGGGTGGTACGTGTGTGGAATGAGCTGCCAGAGGAAGTGGTGGAGGCTGGTACAATTACAGCATTTAAAAGGCTTGGGTGAAGATTTGTAGCTCGGGTGCTCGTTGCTGTGGTTCTGTTCGCCGAGCTGGAAGTTTTTGTTGCAAACGTTTCGTCCCCTGTCTAGGTGACATCCTCAGTGCTTGGGAGCCTCCTGTGAAGCGCTTCTGTGGTGTTTCCTCCGGCATTTATAGTGGTTTGTCTCTGCCACTTCCGATTGTCAGTTCCAGCTGTCCGCTGTATTGGCCGGTATATTGGGTCCAGGTCGACAAGCAACATGAATTCGACTGGGACAACACTACCATTATAGGGCAAGCCAAACAGAGAACAGCCAGGGAATTCCTAGAAGCATGGCACTCATCCACAAACTCCATCAACAAACACATAGACCTAGAGGGTGGTGCGTGTATGGAATGAGCTGCCAGAGGAAGTGGTGGAGGCTGGTACAATGACAGCATTTAAGAGGCATCTGGATGGGTATATGAATAGGAAGGGTTTGGGGGGGGATATGGGCCGGGTGCTGGCAGGTGGGGCTAGATTGGGTTGGGATATCTGGTCAACATGGATGAGTTGGACCAAATGTGCTGTACAGCCCATTCTAAGAGTTAAAAATCACAGCACCAGGTTATAGTCCAACAGGTTTAATTGGAAGCACTGGCTTTCGGAGCGTCGCTCCTTCATCAGGTGTTTAACCACCTAACGCAGGGGCAGCGCTCTGAAAGCTAGTGCTTCCAATTAAACCTGTTGGACTGTAACCTGGTGTTGCGTGATTTTTAACTTTGCAACCCCCCCCCCTCCCCAGTCCAACCCCGGCTCCTCCACATCACGATTCCGACCTGGAAAACTTTGGAAGGTTAAGGCCCAGGAGCAGGGCCAGGCAGGGTTAGCTTAATTTGGCAGGGTGTTCGGCCCGGAGCGAAGGGTCTGTTTGCGCGTTGTGACGGCTGTCCCAGTTTCGACACAAGCCCCCGGACGGCGGGGGAGAAGGGCCCTGCGGAGCTGACCAGGGCTGCGTTTGCCCGGGATCGTTTCCAGCGCTCAACGCGGTTTCAAATCTCGGCGAAACTTTTCCAAACAGCTGCAGTGTTCCCAGGTCCGCGCCTCAACTATTGGAGTGAGCAGATAAACACCGAACAGCCCTGGGGTCACGAGTCTTTTTTCTTCTCTACTCTATAAGTATTTGGCAAGCAGCTGGGCTTTCACACTTACCCAGTATAACGTACAGTTTCAGACGTGTCAATTCAGTCATCTGTCAATAGAGTATTAACCGCAATGGGGGGGGTCCAGTCATAGGACTACATCAACACACACACACACACCCCACACACACACACACACACACACACACCCCCCACACACACACACACACACACACACACACACACACACACACACACACACCCACACACACACACACATACACACACACACACACGTGTGGCTGAACAAAGAGACCTTGGAGTGCAGGTTCATAGCTCCTTGAAAGTGGAGTCGCAGATAGATAGGATAGTGAAGGCGGCGTTTGGTATGCTTTCCTTTATTGGTCAGGGTATTGAGTACAGGAGTTGGGAGGTCATGTTGCGGCTGTACAGGACATTGGTTAGGCCACTGTTGGAATATTGCGTGCAATTCTGGTCTCCTTCCTATTGGGAAGATGTTGTGAAAGGGTTCAGAAAATATTCACAAGGATGTTGCCAGGGTTGGAGGGTTTGAGCTACAGGGAGAGGTTGAATAGACTGGGGCTGTTTTCCCTGGAGCGTCGGAGGCTGAGGGCTGACCTTATTGAGGTTTATAAAACCATGAGGGGCATGGATAAGGTAAATAGGCAAGGGCTTTATCCCTGGGATCGGGCAACTAGAGGGGCATAGGTTTAGGGTGAGAGGGGAAAGAGAGCTAAGGGGCAACTTTTTCACCCAGAGGGTGGTACGTGTTTGGAATGAGCTGCCAGAGGAAGTGGTGGAGGCTGGTACAACTGCAACATTTAAGCGGCATTTGGATGGGTACATGAATAGGAAGGGTTTGGGGGGATATGGGCCGGGTGCTGGCAGGTGGGACTAGATTGGGTTGGGATATCTGGGTTGGCACGGACGGGTTGGACTGAGCTCTGTTTCCGAGCTGTACATCTCTGTGATGCTATGAGGGGCATTGGTTTAGGGTGAGAGGGGAAAGGCTTTAAAGCGACCCAAGGGGCAACTTTTTCACCCAGAGGGTGGTACGGGTACGGAATGAGCTGCCAGAGGAAGTGGTGGAGGCTGGTACAATGTCAGTAGTTAACAGGTGTTTGGATGGGGAGGCAAATAGGAAGGGTTTGGAGGGTGCTGGCAGGTGGGACTAGATCGGGTTGGGATATCTGGTCGGCGTGGACGGGTTGGACCGAAGGGTCTGTTTCCTTGTTGGCCAACTGACTCTCTCACAACAGCGCTTGAGAGGGAGAAGCAGGCAGGCAAGTAGAGGCCCAGGCAGATTTCACCCTTCCTGGGAGGGTAGAGTGCGGGGGATCAAACGCCAACGCGCTTAAAGGATCCAGGGGCAGAGGGAGGTGAAGTGCCCGTGCAAGTGAACACAGACCAAGCTTCAGAATGGCTAGAGGCACAGACGTGGCACTGGGGGCGTAGGGTGGCAGAGGACAGGTCACCTCAGGGTGTGGAGTTGGGGTGCGTCAGAGAGGACGGTCACAGGGATAGGCTGGCTCTGGGCGGGGTGCTTTATACACACTTGCAGGGCCTTTTACCAGCAGGCCGCTCAGCCCTTCGATCCTGCTCTGCTGTTCAATACGATGGATCCGACTCAATACCCGTATTCCGGATGGCGGATTGGACGGAGAAAAGGGAACAGCGCTTGGACAGAGGGAATGGCGCCTCGTCCGAGTGGGGCACGATCTGGGGAAAAGACCAGGCCGGCCAGCTTGGATCTCAGTGAGCAGAGCTCCACACGTGGGAGGTGAGGGGGTGGAATTCGGGAGGGGACTACCGTCCAGAGAGGGACAACAGCAGCCCCTGTGGGCGGCCTTGCAAATACACCAGCCATACTCAATGCATGGTCACCCGGCGCCCTCTACCAGCCAGCCAGCCGGAGGCAGGAAATATGACGGTATATGATTTAGATTTAGATTCCCTACAGTGTGGAAACAGGCCCTTCGGCCCAACAAGTCCACACCGACCCGCAACCCACCCCTACATTTACCCCTTCCCCTAACACTACGGGCAATTTTAGCATTGGCCAATCCACCCTAACCTGCACATCTTTGTGACTGTGGGAGGAAACCCACAGAGCCCTGGACTCTGTGCTGGGACTGGGGCTCTGTGCTGGGACTGGGGCTGTGTGCTGGATTTGGGGATCTGTGCTGGGACTGGGTCTCTGTGCTGGGACTGGGGCTGTGTGCTGGGACTGGGGCTCTGTGCTGGGACTGGAGCTCTGTGCTGGATCTGTGGTTCTGTGCTGGGACTGGCGCTCTCTGCTGGGAGTGGGACTCTGTGCTGGATCAGGAACTCTGTGCTGGGACTGGGGCTCTGTGGTGGAACTGGGGCTCTGTGCTGGGTCTGGGTCTCTGTGCTTGGTTTGGGGCTCTGTGCAGGGACTAGAGCTCTGTGCTGGATCGGGGACTCTGTGCTGGGAGTGGGGCTCTGTGCTGGGAGTGGGACTCTGTGCTGGGACTGGAGCTCTGTGCTGGCATTGGGGCTCTGTGCTGGGACTGGGACTCTGTGCTGGGACTGGGGCTCTGTGCTGGGAGTGGGGCAGTGTGCTGGGACTGGGGCTCTGTGCTGGGACTGGTGCTCTGTGCTGGATCTGAGGCTCTGTGCTGAGACTGGAGCTCTCTGCTGGGAGTGGGACTCTGTGCTGGATCTGGAACTCTGTGCTGGGACTGGGGCTCTGTGCTGGGTCTGGGTCTCTGTGCTGGGTCTGGGGCTCTGTGCAGGGACTAGAGCTCTGTGCTGGGACTGGGGCTCTGTGCTGGGATTGGGGCTCTGTGCTGGGATTGGACTGTGCTGGGACTGGGTCTCTGTGCTGGGACTGGGGCTCTGTTGGGACTGGAGCTCTGTGCTGGGACTGGGACTCTGCTGGGACTGCGGTGTGTGCTGGGACTGGACCTCTGTGCTGGGACTGGGGCTCTGTGCTGGGACTGAAGCTCTGTGCTGGATCCTGAGTTGACCCAGGGCTCTGTGCTGGGACTGGGGCTCTGTGCTGGGACTGGGGCTCTGTGCTGGATCTGGTGATCTGTGCTGGGACTGGGGCTCTGTGCTGGGATTGGATCTCTGTGCTAGATCTGGGTCTCTGTGCTGGGACTGGGGCTGTGTGCGGGACTGGGGCTCTGTGCTGGGACTGGGGCTCTGTGCTGGGACTGGGACTCTGTGCTGGGACTGGGGCTCTGTGCTGGGACTGGGGATCTATGCTGGATCTGTGGCTCTGTGCTGGGACTGGGACTCTGTGCTGGGACTGGGTCTCTGTGCGGGACTGGGGCTCTGTGCTGGGACTGGGTCTCTGTGCTGGGACTGGCTTCTGTGCTGGGACTGGGGCTCTGTGCTGGGACTGGGGCTCTGTGCTGGGACTGGGGCTCTGTGCTGGGTCTTGTGTTCCTGATGCGAGTTATTGAAACACGATGTTGGTGGTGGGGGGGGGTGTGTAGCGGGTGGGTTCAAGATGGAGGCGACGCAGTCGGTCTGTTTTGCTGAGCTCTGCACCAGAACCCAGCCCAAGGTGTGGGGAGGGGCGGCGGGAGGGGTCGGGGGGTCCTGACCCTTAGATTTATTTTGTCTCAGTCCTGAGCAGTTTGGTGCAGTGTAGGAGGTGATAATACGGAAAAGGGGCAGCGACCCCCCCCCCCCCACCCCCAGCATGACCTGGGGATCCACCGTCTCAGGGCAGCGTGTTTTGGGAGAGGGGCCGGTGGGGGGGGAGCACACCGCTGCTTCCGAAACCGCGGCTGAATCCTCAGCAGGGCCGGCTTCAGGCCCTGGAACGTCGACACCGGAGCAGGTTGTTGGGACACAGATCCCGTTGACGGGCCTTCCCGATCGGGATGAGGAGGAAGGCCAGCTTTCCGGCTCCCACAGTTTCTGAGGCCGGCGGCTGAGGTAGGCCGGGGGCAGGTCCGGCAGGCCCAGCGGGTGGCAGAGCGCAGGCCCGGGTTCGGACCAGCAACCCCTCCGCCCGGGCCTGGCGCGGCTCCAGCACTATCGAGACAAACAAATGAGGCTGGAAGCTTCTAGAACGCTGGGGAAGGAGCCCCAGGCCGTGGTGTATAAAGGATCATGCTTTTGCAGGACGTCACCCCGGTCGCGATTCGGAATAGGAAGGCCTTTGATGAGGAGAAAAGGCGGCTGAAGGACTGAATATCCCCTGTTCGGTAAGATCCCTGGCAATCCTGCGTCTCAGCCACGGAGTGTCAGAGTCCAGTTTTGATTCACCAGGAGGGGGGAATGACTTATGGGATGCTCTAAAACAGGCTGATTGGTCTGATTTATAAGGACATTTATTTACCTGGTTGGGAGGGCTGGTCTTCGTCTTCTTTTTTAGAATAGAATAGAATAGAATCCCGACAGTGTGCAAACAGGCCTTAGGGCCCAACACGTCCACACCGACCCGCCAAAGAGTAACCCACCCAAATCCGGTCCCCTACCCTATGTTTACCCCTGCACCTTACACCACAGCACAATATAGCATGGCCAATCCACCCTAACCTGCACATCCCTGGGCACTATGGGACAATTTAGCATGGCCAATCCACCCTAACCTGCACAGTTTGGGATTATGGGAGCCCCTGGTGGAAGCCTACAGAGACGTGGTGGTGGGGAATGTGAAAACTCCACACAGACAGACAGTCGCCCGAGTGGAGTATCAAACCCGGGTCCCTAACACGGTGAATATATGTCGGGGTTATAATTCTCTGTCGGTGCCTTTTTTGTTTCCTCTCCCTCGTCTCTCCTTCCCCTCATCCTTCGTTTTGGATGGGGAGGAGCGGTGGGGGGCAAGGTTATATTTTATTTTGGTGTTCTCCCAGGATTACTGTGGGGAAGGGACAGGTTGGGTGCCCACTTTGAACTTTGTAAGATATTGTTTTTTTTGACTTTATTGGTGGTGTCTGAGACAGGGGCTCCCAGCTGGAAGGAGTCATGGTGGGATTAATAGTCTGAGCGCCCCCTGTGACCCAGGGGAACGTCTCCCTTTCAGCTATGTTATATGTTGTAGAAGTAATTGTTAGAAGTTTTGATTTGGTAGTTGTGCAAATTGTATTTTTAATTTATACCAACCGTTTGTGGTTTTCACTCAGCGCGCTCCATGTGGGGCTCGTCCTCCCGGAGGGAGGGGAGTCTCGGACTGTCTTGGACGATCCTGGCTAACCATTCGTTTAAATGGTACACCTGGAATATTAAGGGAAGTCTCTCATCGGTTAAGAGATAAAAAGATACTGCTAAGCCTTAGAAAGGAGAGGGTTAATGTCACCTTGTTACAAGAGACACACTTAACCGATAAGGAGCATTTGAAGTTGAAACAGGGAGGACTCGGTGTTTTTCTCATCTTTTAACTCGAAAAGCAGAGGAGTGGCTATTCTCATCTGGAAGAACTCCCATAGGCCAAATTAAGGTGAGTGTGGGCAGTCCATAATACTTAAAGCTTTAATACATGGAGAGGAATATGAAATTCCGAATGTATACTGCCTCCCCCCCTCCCCGGCAAATCCCTTTAAATTCGTAACAGATGGGCTCTCTAAATTGATGTGCCCTTGGAGCGCGTCGTACAATTATAGGGGGAGACTTTAACCACCTTATTGATCCCGAGGTGGACAGGATGCCTAGGGGGTCTTGTAGGTATGTCCCCGCAATCCAGGCAGTTGGTGGCCTTGAACAAGGAGTTGGGGTTGGTGGATGTGAGGAGATGTCTTTCTTTCGAAACATAAATGCTGTACTAGAATTGACATTTTTTTTTGTGGCCCGTGACCGCTTTGAACTCAGTACTGTCCCGTAGAATCAGAAATATAGCCGTTTGCGACATGGAGGTCAAGACCAGTGATAATGGGACAGGCTCCTGGCACTGGCGCATGGCCCCCCTTACCTCCTGAAAGATAGCATGTTTATCGAGTATCTTTTTTGCAGGAGTTTAAAATCTTTGGGATTTCAATTCAGGCACGGCCAGCAACCCATCGGTGTTGTTGGAGACTGCCAAGCCCTATGCACGGGGTCTGATTATTTCGTACTCTGCGACCCGGAAACGACAGAGAACAGCAGCGTCTGCTCACGGCTCACTTGAAGGCTGCTGAGTTAGGCCGTCCATAACTAAATCACAGCGGATTACAGCCCTACTGTGAATGCTGCACTTACCCAAACAGCAAAGAAGGAAATCTCTTTTGCGAAACAGAGATTATTTGAGTACGGTGATAAACCAGGTAGGTATCTAGCATACTTGGCCAGAAAGTAGATTGCTCCCCAATCTATCACGTCTGTCAGAGAGAGTGCTGGTCCACTTACTCGCAATGCCCAAAAGATTAATGCGGCCTTTAGAAAGTTTTATTTTGAGCTGCGAGGATAGAATGATGAAGATGGAGTCCTTTTTGAAGACCCTGGACCTTTCGGGTGTAACCTCAGAGCAGGCGTCCTTTCTGAATGCCCGCAGACAAGTCAGAACGTACAGGAGGAGGTGAGGCTGCTCCAGCGTGGTAAAGCGCCTGGCCCAGACGGATTTCAAAGTGGGTTTTATGAGGAGTTTACACATAAGCTAGCCGGGCCACACTTGGATCTGTACAATTACTCAGTCAGTCAGGGCTTAGCCTCCTTTGAGAGAACTGAATGTCTCTCTTAACCCTAAGAAAGGAAAAGCCCCCGAAGATTGTACTTTGTACAGGCCCAGATCGCGGATTTTAAAATCCTGTGGAAAATGCTGGCGTTAAGGCTCTAAAGGGGGAGGACCAGACGGGTTTTCTGAAGAGGGGTGGGTCTATCAACAATATTCGAAGAGTATTAAATATGGTCCAACTATGTCAGCAATCCCGGATTTGGTAGTCTCCCTGGATGCAGAGAAAGTGTTTGATCGGCTGTCGTGGACGTACCTCTTTTACATCGCGGAACGGTTTGGTCTTGGGGAGGTTTTTTGCCCAATGGGGTGACAGTGCTGTATAGTGACCCGAAAGCAGCGGTGCCCACGAATGGCATAAGACGCGGAGATGCTGGCGTTGGACTGGGGTATACCAAGTTAAAAAATCACCCCACGCCACGTTAAAGCCCAACAGGTTTAATCGGAAGCACTAGCTTTCGGAGCGCCGCTCCTTCATCAGGTGGCTGTGGAGCAGGATTGTAAGACGCAGAATTTACAGCAGAAATTCTGCGGCTTCTGATCCTCTTCCACAACTACCAGCGGCGCTCCGAAAGCTCATGCTTCCGATTAAACCTGTTGGGCTTTAACGTGGCGTGGGGTGATTTTTTAACTTGGTATAAGGTCAGATAGTTTTAGTGCGGGCAAAAGCTGCCACCAAGGGTGCCATCTCTCGCCATGATTATTTACATTGGCGATTGAGCTGCTGGTGGAAGCCATTCAGACAGATCCCGACACAACTGCCTCGGAGGTGGGGTCACGCTCGCATCAAATCTACGCAGATGACATCCTTCTCTTTATAACCGATCGAGTGACATCTGTGCCCTGCTCAATACAAGTGATGAATCACTTTGGTTTGGTTTCAGGGTACAAAATTAATTTCATGAAATTGGAGGCCATGTCTGTGAGGGGGTATCTTACTCGGATTTCCAACTTTGGGGATGGAACCCGTTTCTCCTTCCGATGGTCACGGGGAGGTTACTGTACTTAGACATTTTTATTACCCTGGTTTGCGAACAATTATATAAAGCCAGTTATGAGCAGTTGCTAGAGAAGATATGGCAGGACCTTCGGTGTTGGGAAAATCTTCCGATATCCGGGTTGGGCAGGATAGCTCTGGTTAAGACGAATGCTTTTCCTGGCTTATTATATCCCATGGGAATACTCCCCTTGATGTTGCCAAAGCAAACACTGTGCAGGCTTTATAGCTGACTGGGATCGTTTATTTGGTATCACTGATGGCCTCTTATTAAGTTGGGTAAATTGTAGCTTCCGCAGGGCGGGGGACAGGCCTAGATTTTATGGAAGTACCAATTGCGTTCCTTACTATCCTGAATGGGCCTGTCACGATCCGCGATCAATTTGGCTAGCCACTGAGGCCTCCCAGACAAAATGGCCGCCTCATTAATTTGCGGCTTGTGGACAAGACGAGAACACTTACGGATCACTATAAAAACCCGATTGTCCTAAACACGGTTGAAAAAGGGGAGAATGATGTGGCAGGACGAGGGCAATTTACACAAAAATAAACTTCCCCCTTGCACTTCCGTCCTGGGAAGGTCGAGATTCCAGTCGGGGTCGAGGGACTCTGGCTTTAAGCTCTGGGAGTCCAGAGGAATCTCCTGTTTTGGGCGATCTGTTTGACGGGGAGGTCATGATGTCCTTCAAGTCGACAGTTCAAGCTACCTCAGAGATCTCTTTCCCATTCCTGAAGAAGGGCTTACGCCCGAAACGTCGATTCTCCTGCTCCTTGGATGCTGCCTTACCTGCTGCGCTTTTCCAGCAACACATTTTTTCAACTCTGATCTCCACATCCCACACACACACTTTCTCCTCAGAGATCGCTTTCTCTACTTCCAAGTTAGAGACTCCATAGACAAAAAGACTGCATTGATGGTTAATTCCAAAAGTCAGACTTGGCGAGGAGAGTGCTCCAGTCTACGGGCACCCTCTCGGTTAGCACTCTCTATCAAGCTAGTAACGGCTTGAAGGACGGTGAATGGCTAAATGGACTCAAGAATTAGGGTTGCAAATCTCCTCAGAGATGTGGGAGGACATCTGGGAAAATGTTAGGAAGATCTCGATTTGTGACAGGACCCAGGCTACTCAACTGTAGTCGCTCCACAGGGCTCACCTGGCACCAGAACAGCTTATGAAACTCAAGACAGGAGTGTCCTCACCAGGCCCCAAGTGCAAAATGGAGGTGGGCATACTCTTACTCCCTGCTTGTGGCCACATCACAATGATCCGCAGGCGTTGGGATAATGTTGCGAGTGCTTTGGTAGAAGGGTTTGGTATGAGGGGGTAACCCTGGTTGAGGATAGTAGTAACAGGATAGGTCAGAGTCAGCATGGATTTATGAAGGGGAAATCATGCTTGACTAATCTTCTGGAACTTTTTGAGGATGTAACTCTGAAGATGGATGAGGGAGATCCAGTAGATGTAGTGTATCTGGACTTTCAGAAAGCTTTTGATAAAGTCCCACATAGGAGGTTAGTGAGCAAAATTAGGGCGCATGGTATTGGGGGCAAAGTACTGACTTGGATTGAAAGTTGGTTGGCTGACAGGAAACAAAGAGTAGTGATAAATGGCTCCATTTCAGAATGGCAGGCAGTGACCAGCGGGGTACCACAGGGATCAGTGCTGCGACTGCAGCTTTTTACAATATATGTTAATGATATAGAAGATGGTATTAGCAATAACATTAGCAAATTTTCTGATGATAAAAAGCTGGGTGGCAGGGTTAAATGTGAG
>NW_025215017.1:0-33955 GCF_004010195.1 Chiloscyllium plagiosum
GATTTATCTGGAAGTTGGTGGGGTGGGAGGTGAGGACCAGTGGGGTTCTGTCCTGGTGGCGATTGGAGGGGTGGGGTTCAAGGGCGGAGTAGCGGGAAGTGCGGTGGAGAGCATCGTCAACCACGTCTGAGGGGAAATTGCCCCCTGTAAAAACGCCATCCCATATTCTCAATTCCTTCGCCTCTGCCGCATCTGCTCCCAGGAGGACCAGTTCCAATACCGTACAACCCAGATGGCCTCCTTCTTCAAAGACCCTTTATGATGCCTTTGGCAATCTTCATTACCACCTCTGCCTTTCCATTAGTGGTAGTGTGTAGGTGATGTATGGTATTGAATGACCAAATCATTTATGAAAGGCATGCATTCTTCACTCATAAATTATGGGCAATTATCATACATCACTATGTCTGAAAGGCTATAATGACTGAAGTACTTTTTTTAGGCATTCCACAATCTCACTAATAGTTATTGTTGTGAACTGGTCTAATTCTGAGTAGTCAGAATAGTAGCCAATGGTGACAAGACAATCAATTCCTGCAAAAGTGAGAGTTCTACTCCAGGCTTTATCCTAAAGGGATGTCATATTTCATAAGCAGTTATTTGGCTTGCTTAATTTTGTATTCATTGCAAACACTGCACTGAATGATGTCCTTAATCTCAGTGTTCACATAGGATTACAAGAGCACTTCTGTTATCTTCTTCAGACTGGATTCCTTGATAGATTTCATGGATGCATTTCTGCATCTCATGTCTCATGTCCTTAGTTATGACTCTGTATGACTCAAACCAGCAGAAGTGCTTCCTCTGATTCCCATTTATGCTAATTTTGAAAGAGCTGCCATTTTTAGTCAAATGCAGCCTTGATGACACGAGCCGTCACTGTCAACTCACCACTAGAATTAACCTCTTTTGTCCAGGTTTTAGACCAAGGTGAGGAGTTGAGTGGCCCTGGCAAAGCCCAAACTGAACATCAGCGGCATGTTATTGCTAAAAGGGTGTTGCTTGATAACAATGTTGATGACCCCTTTCATTATTTTATTGATAATCGAGAATAGACTGATGAGGAAGTAGTTTGCCAGATTAGATTTGTCCTGCTTTTTGTGTATAGGATTTAGCAATTTTCCATATTGCAGGTGCAGGAGTCTTCTCCTCAAATAATTGTTTAATTGTCCATGACAACTGTCACAACAGTATGTGGCAGGACAGCAGACCTTAGATCTGACCATTAGTTGTGGAATCATTTCGCCCTGTCTATCACTTGTTGACAATTCATTTTTTGGTATGCCTGACACTACTTCTTGTATATTCTAATGCACTTTTCACTTGAATGAAGGTTAATCTCCTGACCTGATGGTCATGGTGGAGTGCTGAGCCAAGAGGTTGCAAATTGTATTTGTCACATGGATGCCCAGTCTTAAGTTACTAGAACTTTTCAAAATCTATCATATTTGGTATGAAGGTAGTACCGCACAACAAAATAGAGAGCATCTTTAGTGTCATGATGGGACTTCATTTCCTTAAGGACTGTGTGGTCACTCAAATCAAGGGTAATCAGGTGTGGAGGAAAGGTGCTGCCTTTGACAGTGACAACCACATCCCAAGAAAAGTCAAAGAAGAAAATATATACATGTTGAAATTCATATAGTTTCATGTGCTATAAGTTTGGTCTATTGAGAAATCTTGTTAATAGCCATTTGTTGACCCTGCAAACTTGACACAAAATGCATCAAGGTTAACCTCTGGTACAGTGGCGATCCTGATCAGATCATTGTTGCTCCATTATGGAAACTTGCAAATGGGCCATAGAGAAATCCTATTGGAATTGAAATATTAACTCGGTTTATCTCTGCGTAGATGCTGCCAGATCTACTATGTTTCTCTAGCACTTCCTATTTTGATTTCAGATTTCTACAATATGTAATATTTTACTTACATTTTAAATTATATACTTACCTAACAAGAATCTGAGTTATTGGCCTTAGATTGAAATGTTGAATGCAAAACACCGATGGATTTCTCCAAATTTGTATGTTCATTATGCTGAACAATTCTGACTGTGCTATTAATAACACTAACAACTAATTTAATGTACTCAGTTGAGCTTGTAACGTGGCTTATTTATACTTCTCAAAGCAGCTTGGGGAATCTCTGGGTCCCTGTTCCTTTCTCCAGGGCAATGCCTGAGCAAAAGTGAATTTGCCAAACTATCAACACCTATTTCCTCCTGTAATATAAGTTGTTGTGAGCGTTTCAAATTGGAATCCTCGCATTTGTCCCAGCAACACTTCAAAATTTGGGACATAAGGGGAAAGAGGAGCCAGTAGGGGATGGCACTGAGACTGACAGAAGGCAGAGAATAACAGTAATGGGGTCTTTTTCAGGATGGCAGCCAGTGACCACAGGTCATTCTGCTATTAACGCAACAGTTATGTTCCTGAGGCCAGGTGTTGACATACTGTCTATTGTACAATCTACCCAATCTTTACTTCTGGCCATTTCTAATATGGGGACCCAATTCAGAAATTGAAAGTTTCCATCAAAATTTCTCAAGTTAAGTATCTGTACTATTAAATACCAATGATTTATATCAGTATTTTGTGCAATAATGGATTTGATTTTTGTGTAGTACTGTTCTGGTTATGATAATAACCGCGCAAATATGTTTTCTTACACAAGTCTCAAATTAAATCCTATTATCTAAAAATAGTTTGACACTTGCATCATCAAGATATCCTCTACTACAGTAGTTCCACTTTTTCTATTTTATGATTAGGATACCCTTCTGAGCTAGTAGGTTCTGTGAATATTTTATAAATGTGAAGTAATTTCACACTTTCTGTAAAGTAAAAAAGGAGAGGATCACTATAATTTAATATCAAGGTAACTTTATGAGCTATTTTGCTTTGTATATATATTTTTGGAAGTACTGAAAATAATATTTTGTTTCCATCTCCTTGACCAGAGGTCAGCCAGAGATTTCCAACCACTCACCCAAATGGCCGGCAAATTATGCTCACTTATCTGTTGCCATGGCTACGTAACATTGAACTAGTGGATGGTGGACTTCTGCCCATTATGTCAAACCCACAAACTCCTGATGAACAATCTAACTACAAGGAGGAAGAAATGATTGAGGAATGTGGACTGAAAGGAAATGGCTGGGGGTCTCCACAAGCCACTTCACTGGTTCTTAATAATCTCATGTACATGACTGCCAAGGTAATGTTTTATTATTTCTTAACTATGGATACATGAGGGGGCTAGGTGGCTAGAGTGCACTGCATAATAATGCTGACAGCCTGTTTTTAATCCCCATACCAGCTGAGGTAGTGTTTGAACCTGTCTGTTCTCCTTGAGTCATGCCATATGGCAGAAGACCTGACTAACAATTGCCAGACAATGAAGACAAAACATGCAGAGAAAAAGATGAATTCCATTTCTTCTCCAATTTAGCACCGTCAAACAAATTAAGTTGGATATATATATTCATGAAATGGTAAAACGTTCTTGATATTAATAACAAATATGAAATTTTTGGGTCAGATTTTCACGCAAGTGTCAGCCAAAACAGAAATGGGTAGCATTTAAAAGCAGTGGGCAGCATCTGATTCTATGATTCCCTCCACATCCCTGTTAAGTGGGATTTTTTAAGGGTATGGGTCATGAGCCACCATGTGGTAATCCCATTGTTGCCTGCTCTATTGGAGAGCTACGCATTTTAGATACTGTTTCAATGGAGGAGGAAAGGATTGCCTCAGAGGAATTGAGAGCCATGGGGAAATCCTAGTCTGGAGTTGTAAACCTTTGACAATTGAAAAACATTGAAAATAGGAGCAGGAGGGGGCCATTCATTCCTTTGGACCTGATCATGGCTGTTCATCCAACTTAGTACCCTGTTTCGGTTTTTACCCTGTACTCTTTGATCCATTTAGCTCCAAGAACTATACCCAAATGCTTCTTGAAAATGTTCAGTGTTTTGGCCTTAACCACTTTCTGGTGGCAGAGAACTCCAAAGGCTTGCCACTTGGGTGAAGAAATTTCTCCGCATTTCAGTCCTACCTTGCCTACCCAGTATTCTTAGACTGTGACCCTTGGTTCTGGACTCCCCAGTAATCAGGAACATCCCTCCTACATTTACCCTATCTAGTCCTGTTAGAATTTTATACATTTCTAGGAGTTCCCCTGTCCCTGTAATTGTTCTAAATTGTAGTGAACATGGTCCCAACTGATGCAGTCATCCTTCATATATCAATCCTGCCCATCCCAGGGATCAGCCTGATGTTGTCAACTACAAATGTGATATGAGAAACATGCTAAATACAGTGATTAATTGTTTAAAAAAGATAAGTAAAAGGCAACCATTAAATTGGCAAGCAGTGTGAAAATGTTCAGATGCATTAAAGTACTTTATCCATACATCAGGACAAATGCAATAATGGAAATTTCAAACAAACAACAATATTACAGAAAATTATTTCTGAAAGTTACATACATTCATGTACAGGAAGCTTTTGTCTTCAAACAAAAGAATTATATTTAAGCTTTGTGCCTTTTTGTGTTAAGTAGAAGATTGGAAGTTTATGGTTCCTGTTGCTTTCTCTCTGGCAATGTCTTAACCAATCAGATCTGACTTGCCAATCAATCAGCATGTTTTCTTCTGTAATATTATTGTTTCTGTTTGAAATTTCTGTTCTTGCATCTTTCCTGATAAGTGCAAGTCAAGAAGCTTTGGCAATATGTCCTTCTTTCCAGCAATACCTTGAACTACAAAATCCCTTATTATTTCGGAGAGTGCTACTAGATTCCTGCAGGCAATTTAACCCAACTCACACAGTAAATGGCTTTTTATACTCCATCTGATTTTACACACAATGATGATAGCCTCAATACTTCAAGCCTTTGAGTGTTATCATCAATTCTCACTTCTACAACTAGTTTAGTCTATTGTTTGCTGAAAACCTACTTGGTGATATTTCCGTGGATCTTATTTACCCTTTAGCACGAAAAAGATACCACTGGCAGGTTAGATGGTGTTTGTAGAAACGTTATGATAATTAAACATGACTGCTCGACTTTAAATAAGCTGAATTCATGACAATTCTAAATCAACATTTTCGGAAATTGACTCGAAGTCCACAATTACAAGTAATTTTTTTTTCCTTCTTCTTCCAGTATGGGGATGAAGTTCCTGGATCAGAGATGGAAAATGCCTGGAATGCACTGGTAGACAATGAAAAATGGAGCAATAATCTCAGAGTTGCCCTGCAATTTCTGATCAGCCTTTGTGGAGTTAGCAGTGACACACCTCTTCTGTTGTATGTGAGTAGCTTAGACCATAACATAAATGCTGTACAGGGATTAGAATTTCAAAATCTGAAAGGAAAGACAAATTACTGATTTTTTTTGTTTAGAAGAACACTAGATTGCCAAATTTCACATGATTACAAAAATTTGTACGTATTTATAATCATTTACACCAATATTTATAATGGAGTGATACCTAGCACATAGAAAGATGTTTGTTATTATTGGAGGGCAGTCATCTCAGCTCCAAGACATCTCTACAGGACTTCTTAAGGATAGTGTCCTAGGCCCAGCTGTCTTCAGCTGCTTCATCAATAACTTTCTCTTCATCATAACTTCAGAAATAGATGTTCATGTGGCTGCAGTTCAGGTCCAAATGCAAGACCTGGACATGTGCTGAAAAGTGGCAAGTAACATTTATGCCATGCAGATGTCAGGCAATATCTTACCAATAAGAAACAATCTAATTCCTCATAACATTCAAAGACATTACCATCACTGAATCCCCCAATATCAACATCCTGGAAATTACCATTGAGCAGAAACTGACTGGACTCTCTATACAAATACAACAACTACCAGACCTGGTCAAAGATTCGGAATCCTGCAATGAATAACTCATCTTCTGATTCCCTAAACCTGTCCACAATCTACAATGCGTAAGTGAGGAGTGTGATAGAATACTCTGCACTTGCTTGGATGGGTGCTGCTCCAACAACACTTCAGAAGCTTGACACCATCCAGGGCAGTACAGTCTGCTTGATTGGTACCACATTCACAAAAACTCCATCAATCCACCATCAACACTCAGTAGTAGCGGTGTGTATCATCTACAAGATGCACTGCAGGAATACACCAAAGATCCTTACATAGCACATTCCAAACCCATGACCACTTCCATCTAGAAGGACAAGGACAGCAGATACATGGGAACACCGCCCCCTGCAAGTTATGCCTTGGAAATATATTGCCGTTCCTTCAGTGTTGCTGTGTCAGAGTTATTGAGCTCCTTCACTCACGGTATTGTCGGTCTACCTACATTACATGTGTCGCAACAGTTCAAGAAGGCAGCTCACACCACCTTCGCAAGGGCAACTAGGGACAGGCAATAAATACTAACCTAGCTAGCAATATCATCTTGCGTGCTTCAATTAAACCTGCTTCGAGCACATGCCTCGGCAGTGCATTCCATATCCTAACTATTCATTCTGTGAAAATGTTTTTTGTCTCACATTGCCCTTGCTTCTTTTGTAAATCCACTTTAAACCAATATCCTCTCATTCTTTGTTTTCTCTTTTATGAGCTGGAACAGCTTCTCCCTATCTGCTCTATCCAGCTCACTCAGGATTAAGTGAATAAAAGAAAATCAGACAAGTAGTTGCCATAAATGTACAGTAGAAAATATTCAATATTTTTAGGCATTTCTATGTCCTATAGAATTTCAAACATAGCTGACAACACTGATCAGAACCCCAAACAGTGAAGACTGACAACACTACGTTCATGGCCATATGATCAGCAGATGTGTTAGCAAACCAGCAATTCTCATTCTAAGGATCTGCTTCAGGGGCCTAAGAAGATTTGGAGGTTCTCTTCAATATGCACCAGCTAGGGTATCTAGAATGGTTATATAACCTGCACTCTGCCCAACATTATTCATGAAGATGACAAAAAGCATCAATAGAGCTGACTATGTACCCACCATTGCACCACCCTTCACAAATCACAGAACAGCAGTGTGATTGACACAGCTATGCTATCATGCTTCAAGTCATCAACAGTATTAATACCTGGGTTTTCAAATTTCCAAAAGAAAATGTAATTAGTCTCTACTGAGATCATAGCTGTCTTTAAAGACCACTTTTTGTCAGTCAGTTGATATTTGGTCACCGCTCCAAATATCTCTCCTTGAATAATTAACTTTGTTTCCTTACATTTATGCAAAATACATTCAAACATTTCTGAGATTAACTGCACTTTATGACATTACTTTTGTAACAAATCTGAATTTATTATGTTTCAGATAAAAAAAGTAATAATCTACTTATGCCGTAACAACACTATTCAGACAATGGAAGAGTTATTGTTTGAAATGCAGCAGACAGAACCTGTAAACCCTGTTGTCCTGCATTGTGACAATCCACCTTTTTATCGCTTTGCTGCAAGCAACAAAACTTCCACAGTTGCATCAGGTGAGGCAAATGTTTTTAATGGATCTTGATGTTCTGTAGGATCTCAGTAAAAGGCTGCCATTTATTGGTGTCAGCCTTGACTACTTTTTTTATCTTCAAAATCAGAAGGTTTAGAATTCATGTTCCAAAGACTAGAGTTCATAATTTAGACAGATACTTGTGTGCCACATTGAATGAAACATTTTCTGTTGAAAGGTAAGTTAGATCAAGACCTTTTAGCCATCTTATTAATTAATGTCCCTAGACATCACTTTGCAGCTACAGTGTTTTCCTGTTTTGACTGCAAGGAATAGATCTCTCTTTGTTATTCCATGTTCCTCTTTCTCTCTCTCTCTCTCTCTCTCTCTCTGTCCTTGTCTGTCTTTCTTTCTCTCTGTCTGTCTCTTTCTCTCCCCTTTTTCCTCTCCCCTCTCTCTCTCTCTCTCTCTCCCCCTCCCCAACCCCACCTCTCTGCTAATCAGTAAGCTGCCTGTGGTGAGCATGTGTCTTGCTGGCAGTATGCCTCAACCTTGTAAATTTGAGGGGACATGAAAGTGAAAAACAAGTCCCCAGCTGACTCCTGCAGATGGCCATTGCTGTGACCTCACTAACCTCATCGCCATTTCCATTGCAATCCAGCTGTTGTTGAAGTCCATCTGATTGACTTTTTATGGGTAAAATACAAATGAACTGTGCCCAAGTTGCCAATTAATATGCAATCCCATAAAACATGTTTAAAGGTAAATATTTTACATAAATAAATGCACCACACTGCCTATCAGGAACCTAGCCATAAAGACCAAACTTTTTTCTTCCACAATAAGGCATGGCAGCTGATTCATATGTAGAGTTAAATATTACTGCAGTTGAAATGTTTATCTACTTTGTGTTATATTTAATATGGACATTTCCCTTGTCCACTGATCAATATTTTTTAACAACAGAAAAGTGTAGTCTTGTCTGAAGAATGGTGACTGGTTTGCACATGTCTGCATGGGTTTCTATTGTGTGCTCACGCTTCCTCCCTTAGTCCAGGCATCTGCAGGCTAGGTGGATTAGCCATGGTAAATGTGGGGTTATGGGGAAAAGGGTAGATAATGGGGATAGGATTAAGTTAATTCTGCTTTCTCCCCACAGATCCTGCCAGACACACTGAATTTTTTCAGCAATTTTGTTTGATTTCCAGTATCTGCAGTTCATCAATTTTTTTAGTGTAGTCTTGTCAGCTTGTTACTGCTATCCTTGAGTAACCTATGTCATTGATGTTAGTAAGTATAATTTTTGTTACAGGGACTACGTCTAGCACCAATACTCTGGTAGCTGGACAGGAGAGTTTCCCAGAAATTGATGAGGGACGAATGATGAAAGAAACTGATGAAAGGTTTGTGTGCAATCTGAAATCTCATCAATAACTTGCAGACTTAAAACTAAGAGTTACTGTATTGAGATCAAGCCAATGTAGTAAATTATGCTTGAAATTGACTCAGTGTCTTCTACTTCTTGAGAAGGCTTAAATAATATTAGTTCGGGGGACTTCGCTTCATAGAATCTCAACAATGTGGAAAGAGGCTGATTAGCCCATCAAGCCAGCATCGACCCTCCAAAGAGCATCCCACCCAGACCTAGCCCCCACTCTATCCCCATCACCCCACATTTACCACGGCTAATCCACCGAGTCTGCAGATCTCTGGATTATGGGAGGAAACTAGAGCACACAGCAGAAACCCATACAGACAATCACCCAAGGCTGGAAACAAACCTAGGTCCCTGATGCTACAAAGCAGCAGTGCTATCCACTGGAGCACCATACCACCTTCAACTAGAGACAGGGAAAATGGAAAATTTATTCCTTATACCATGTAATAGCATAAAGAAGTCATTAGAGCCAAAATGTCTCCAATATTAAAAGCAGTAATCAGATGATCCAGGCATTCTACCTATCTTGGAAGTATGCCACAAAAGTACCCGAAAGGATTTGACCAATTGGTAATATTCTTGAGTTTAAAGGTGCAACAATAAGATTGGGAATAAGAAGGTCACAAATTACAAGCTTGCATATATTTCCACAGATTTTAATGGAAATACCAGAAGGATTTCCACACTGTATGGATTCTGTGATAATGTGTTAGCATGTCACCACTCTGCATCATGCATGGCTAACCCAGAGACCTCCCCAGTTTACCTTAGACTTATCAGAAGGATTTACAGATAAATTATTGACCTGATTACAGGGCACATTACAAATACACCTTCCATCATGAAATTCTGAAGTAGGACTGAAACCCAAAGCACCTGGCTCAGAGGCAGTGACACTATCATTGCACCACTAGTTCCAAATTGATTAACCACACTGATATAGTAGAGTTTGCCATAACCAATTCATATTCATAATGATTTTCTTGTATTTCGCAAATAAATCTAAAAGCATATAAAATAGAAGCATCATAAAAGCGGATTTAAATTTTCAATCATAGAATCCCCACAGTGTGGAAACAGGCCCTTCAGCCCAACAAGTCCACGCAGACCCTCCAAAGAGTAACCCACCCAGACCCACTCCTCTACGCTATTATCTTATATTTACCCCTGACTAATGCTCCTAACCTACACATCCTTGAACAGTATGGACAATTTAGCATGGCCAATTCACCTAACATGCACATTTTTCGATTGTGGGAGGAAACTGGAGCACCTGGAGGAAACCCACGCAGACAGGGAGAATGTGCAAACTCCACACAGACAGTCACCCGAGGCTGGAATCGAACCCAATTAGCTCAGTGGCTAACCACTGAGCAACTGTGCTGCCCCACTTTGCTAGTTTACAACTTTAATCATATACATCTCCCTGCACTTAAATAAAAATGTTCTTTCCAGGTCCTCCATATGACTCTTACATGGCTTTAAATTTACTATGAATATTACCTGCATAGTTAATACAATTAATATTGGGTAGCATGTAATTCCAACCAATGCAACAATCAGTTGCTTGTTGATGAAGTGGAAGAAAATATTGTTCGGGAATTCATCTTTATTCATTCATAGGATATGAACATCGGTGGCAGGGCCACTGATTCTCATTTCTGTTTGCCATTAAAAAGGTGGTGGAGCACCGTTTTCCTAAGCTGCTGCAGTCTGTGATTTTTCATCCACGCTGCTGTAAGTGAAGGGGTTCCAGAATTTGGATCCTGTGTTTAGAGGTGCATGCATTTTTACCAGCAGGTTTAAGATTCTGGGGAGAGAAAAATATTTTACTGGAGAAGTTCAACAGCGCAAAATTCATTTTCACTGCACCGTTTAGTGAAAACAGATCACCTTCCGGAGGGTGCTTGCAGCAGATCCTCAGATAGTATGAAATAGTCCTTGCCTGGCACTTGTCTGGCATGAAGGTTATTTGCCATCTGTCACATTGGCTGTTGTCCAGGTCTTGCTGTGTATGGACATGCACTACTTCAATTTCTGAGGAGTTGCACGTGGTGCTGAGCATTGTGCAATCATTACTGAGAAACCCCACTTCTGACATTTTGATGGAGTGAAGGTCATTGTTGAACCAATTGAAGATGGTTAGGCCTTGGATGCATTCAGACAATGTTACCTTGATGTCAAAGGCAATCACTTTCTCAACATCACTGTAGTTTCAGTTTTTTTTATGTTTGGGCCATGGCTGCAATTAGTTCAGGTACTATGTAGCCCTGGTGGATTCCAAACTGACCATTAGTGAGCAGGTTATTCCTTTGCAAGTGCATTTGACAGTATTGACAAGAAACCCGTCCATCACTTATAGAGTCATAGACCCTTCGGTCCAACTTGTCTGCGCCGACCAGATATCCGAAATGGATCTAGACCCATTTGCCAGCATTTGGCCCATAACCCTTTAAACTCTTCCTATTCATGTACCCATTCAGACGCTTTTTAAGTGTTGTAATTGTGCTCACCTCCACCACCCGCATAAACGCACCTACTTTCTGTGTGAAGGTTGCCTCTGAGGTTCCTTTTAAATCTTTCCCCTTTCACCTTGAACCAATTTTTGACTCCCCTACTCTGTGGAAAAGACTTTGGCTATTAACCCTATCCATATTCCTCTTGATTTTACAAACCTCTGTAAAATCCCCCCTCAGTTTCCAAAGCTCCAGTGAAAATATTAGCCTCTCCGAGTAGCTCAAACCCTCCAACCCTGGTAATATTGTTGTAAATCTTCACTAACATCCTCACTATAGCCAGGAGACCAGTATTGAATACTGTACTTTAAAAGTGGTCTCACCAATGTCCTGAACAGCTACAACATTACGTTCAACCCCTGTACGCAATGCACTGATGAATGAAGGCAACTGTGCCAAACACCTTCTTCACTACCGTGTCTACTTTTCAGATGATCAAGAGTGGGCTGATAAGCAAGTTACTGTTGGGTAAGATTTGTCCTGCCTTTTGTGGACAGGAGATACCTGGCAATTTTCCATATTGTTGGGTCAGTGCCTGTGGTGTAGCTGTACTAGATAAGCTTGGATGGGATATAGCAAGTTCCAGAAGAAAATCTTCGACACTCTTGCTAGAATAAGACTTCATGGGGTCAAAGTCTTAAGGCCGGAAGAAATAGGAGCAGGACTAGGCCGTTCAGCCTCTTGAGCCTGCTCTGCCGTTCAGTAGAATCATGGCTGATCTGACATACCTCACATCCATTTGCATGCCCTTTTCCGCTGACGCTTGATTGCCTTGCTGATCAAGAACCTATCACAGCTTTAAATATACGCAAGAACTCTGCTCCTGCAGCCTCTCTGTGGCAAAGAGTTCCAAAGACACTCAACCCGCTGAGAGAAGAACTTGGAACCCTTTAATTTTCAGAGTATGCCCTCTGGTCCTAGGTATTCCCATGAGAATCCTGTGTGTCTCAATGAGATCACCTCTCCTACTTCTGAACAGCAGTGAGTGGAGTCTCAACCTGTTTAACCTTTGCTGACAAGGCAATGCCTCCCAATCATCCTAGTGAACATTATCTGAACTTTCTCCAATGAAATAATCTTTCCTTCAATACGGGAACCAAAACTACTCTCATTACCCCATACAGCTGCAGTAAGACTTCACTACTCTTATACTTCAAGCCCCTTGAAATAAGGACCAGCATTCCATGAGCTTTCCTGATTACCTACTGTATCTATGTGCTAGTTTTCTTTTGTACACAAGTACCCCCAAGTCCTTTTTGTGTTATATCTTTTTGCAGTTTTTCTCCATTGAAATTGAGTCATAGAGATATACTACGTCAGTCCAACTCGTGCATGCTGAACAGCTATCCCAACCCAATCTAGTCCCACCTGCCAGCACCTGGCCCATATCCCTCCAAACCCTTCCTATTCATATACCCATCCAGATGTCTTTTAAATGTTGCAATTGTACTAGCCTCCACCACTGCCTCTGCCAGCCCATTCCACACGCGCACCACGCTCTGCATGAAAAAGTTGCCCCTTAGGTTTCTTTAATATCTTTCCCCTCTCACCCTAAACCTATGCCCTCTAGTTCTGGACTCCCCCACACCAGGCAAAAGACCTTGTCTATTTACCCTATTCATGCCCCTCATGATTTTATAAACCTCAATGAGGTTACCCCTCAGCCTCTGACGCTCCAGGGAAAACAACCCTAGCCTATTCAACCTCTCCTTACAGCTCAAATCCTCCAACCCTGGCAATATCCTTGTAAATCTTTTCTGAACCCTTTCAAGTTTCACAACATCCTTCAGATAGGAAGGAGCCCAGAATTGCATGCAGTATTCCAAAAGTGGCCTAATCAATGTCCTGTACAGTCACAATATGACCTCCCAACTCCTGTACTCAATACTCTGACCAATAAAGGAAAGTATACCAAATACTGCCTTCACTATCCTATCTACCTGTGACTCCACTTTCAAGGAGCTATGAACCTGCACTCCAAGGTCTCTGTGTTCAGCAACACCCCCGAGGACCTTACCATTAAGTGTATAAATCCTGGTAAGATTTGGTTTCCCAAAATGCAGCACCTCACATTTATCCAACTTAAACTCCATCTGCTACTCCTCAGCCCATTGGCCCATCTGATCAAGATCCCATTGTAATCCGAGCTAACCTTATTCGCTGTCCACTACACCTCCAATTTTGGTGTCACCTGCAAACTTACTATCTGTACCTCTTATGCTCACATCTAAATCATTTATATAAATGACAAAACGTAGTGGACCCAGCACCAATCTTTGTAGCACTCCACTGGTCACAGGCCTCCAGTGTGAAAAACAACCCTCCACCACCACCCTCTGCTTCCTACCTTTGAGCCACTTCTGTATCCAAATGGCTAGTTCTCCCTGTATTCCGTGAGATCTATCCTTGCTAACTAGTCTCTCATGGGGAACCTTGTCGAACGCCTTACTGAAGTCCATATAGATCACGTCTACCACTCTGCTCTCATCAATTCTCTTTGTTATTTCTTCAAAAAACTCAATCATGTTTGTGAGATGTGATTTCCCATGCACAAAGCCACGTTAACTATCCCTAATCAGTCCTTGCCTTTCCAAATACAAGTACATCCTGTCCCTCAGGATTCCCTCCAACAACTTGTCAGGCTCACTCGTTTATAGTTCCGGGCTTGTCCTTACTGCCTTTCTTAAGTAGTGGCTTCACGTGAGCCAGCCTCCAGTCTTCCGGTACCTCACCTGTGACTATCGATGATAGGCCAGCAATCACTTCCCTCACTTCCCACAGAGTTCTAGGGTACACCTGATCAGGACCTCGGGATTTATCTATTTTATGCATCTCAAGACATCCAACACTTCCTCCTCTGTAATCTGGACATTTTTCAAGATGTCACCATCTATTTCCCTAATATTCTGTTCTTTTGTTCTCTTTTCCAAAATGAACAAGTTCACATTTTAATTTGCCAACATTTTTCCTACTTATTTAGCCTGTTAATGTCCATCTATAAACTATTTGTGTCCCACTCACAACCTGCCTTTCCATCTATTTTTGTGTTGTCTACAAATTTGGCTACAGTACATTTGTTTCCTTCCTCCAAGTCATTAATATATACTGTAAACATTTGTGGTCCAAGCACTGATCTTTGTGAACCCCACTGGTTACAGGTTGCCAACCTGAAAAAAAGCCCCATCCCATTTGCTGTTTTCTCCCCATTAGCCAATTCTCTATCTGTACTGCCTCCAACACTGTGGGCTCTTATCTTAAGACTTAATGTTTTGTGAATGTTGAATGTCTTATGGAAGCATCAGAGGACATCAGATGATGTAATTTAGAATCCATCCAGATTGCAAATGATCATACTGAACAGTCAAGCATTTAATGGTGATTACAGCTCATTAAATATCCCTGTCCCCTCCCTCCAGGCACAAATGCTAATTGGAATTGAAGTCGTAATGGGGATGGAGCAGAAATCAGACAGTGGTGACTTTGGGAGGTTTAACAAGTCCTGTGTAACACATCGCTGGCAGGAAAGGGGGTGGGGTGGGACCATGACATGGGGCGATGAGGGAAAAGGGAGAGACCCCAGGGACGATAAAATGCAAGCTCAGAATCTGGTAAGCTATAGCCTCAACACTGGAGGAGTTAGAAATAGGTGTAGATCTGAGGTTGGGGAATGGAGAATGGGAAGAGATGTAGCCCTGAGACTTGAGCAGGTGAGGGTACAAAGAAGCACAGCCACAATAATCTATGTCTGCATCAAATGCAGCTTGCTACACCCTATGATATTTTTTTAAAAAGCACATTTTGCTGCATACTTTCAAAGATTTCCCAGCAGCTTCCCCAATCCTTCCGTTTCAACTGGAATTTACCCTTCTGTCTGATCATTCTCCAGTTCTACATTCCCCACTCTGCCAGGGTGACCAAATCCATGGATAAAATAAGGGATGCTCCACCAGTGGAGATAGGGTGGGGAGATGATGAACAAATAGTCAATAACATAAATGCAGCAATACTGAAAAAAATAAGAGTGCAATGGAATTTAAATTCAAAAGTATATAATGAAAAAATGAAGACTAGCATATCACCAATTCACCAAGTTTCCTTCGACAGCACCTTTCACACCTGTGATCTCTACAACCTAGAAGGACAATAACAGTTGATGCATGGGAATACCACCATCTGCAACTCCCTCCCCAACCCACACAATATATTTAATTAGAATTACATTGCCTTCCCTTCATTGTCACTGAGTCAAACACCTGGAGCTCTATTTCTGAAGCATCTGACTACTTGTCTGCCATTCTAGAGTACCTGACTGCTGAGATTCTGGGGACACAATACAACCCAGAATGACAAAGGAGATCTGTGCTACCCCTTACCCCGACAGCTTGCCATCCACTATTATGAAGCACTCAACAAGCTGCTGGTAGGAGTCACCACAGTCCAGCTCATGGTCTTATCAGAAAACCAGCTATCCCAGCAAGATTTATATCAAAAGGGACAAGTTGAGAAAAAGTTAAAAACATATTGTGAATAAAATGTTTAGAGAGAAGCTCCATAATCTAATGTCTATCAGAATCACAATTTTGTAGTTCACCTGTGCTTCTGATTCTCCATCAAAGCTCCTTCCTGTCATGCTGTGAGTCAAAACCACCCAAAATTCAGGCTAGCCTCCTCAGGCCTATTGGAAACATACTAGATTATTGTGGCTGTGTGTCTTAGTACCCTCAGCTGCCCAAGTCTCAGGACTACATCTCTTCCCATTCTCTATCCCCCAACCTCAGATCTACACCTATTCCTAACTCCCCCAGTGTTAAGGCTTTGGCTTACCAGATTCTGAGTTTGTATTTTATCGTCCCTGGGGTCTCTCCCTCTTTCCTCCTCCCCCCCCATGTCATGGTCCCATCTCACCCCTTTTCCTGCCAGCGATGTGTTACCCAGACTTATTCAACCTCCCAAAGTCACCACTGTCTGATATCTGCTCCACCCCCCATTACAACTTGGACTCCTTGCTGTTCTCAACCTGAACTATCAATTAGCACAACTTCAGATCCAACTAGCATTTGTGCCTGGGGAGAAGGGACCAGGGATGAGAGACAAGTGTGGGGAATCAAAGGGGAATGACCAAGTGGGCCAGAGGATGCAGGGTGTGACAGAGAGCAGAAAGGGGTTAGAATGATCAGTGGGGGGGAGAGGCGAGGCCTAGGTCTATAATAACGTATAATGATAAAAAATGTATTGTATTATTGCAACAAATCATTGTAACTACAACAATAAATATAACTTTATTAATAACAATGATCATTGTCATGATTTGGCAATGTTAAACACTCACACTCACAACTGCGTTTGATAACATATCGGAGATTGTCTGAGTGCTTCCTTTTCTTTTTAAACTTTCACAGCTTGCAGCTGAGGCTTAGAAAACATATGATCTGAGTTGTTCCTCTTCTTGATTACATCTAGGCTCATCAAGTTGTTTTCAGTTTATTTTCAACTATTTTAGTTGAATACTGAGCATTTAAAAGTAAAATAAATATTTTCAATTAACAATTGCCTGGAGTGCTGGGTGATTTCATTTCATGGTTGTTGATTTCAATAGATTATTACAGGTGTAAACTGATGACTGACTGCTTTAGAACACATATTGGATGTTTTGCTCATCACAAATGAGTTTGATCAAATGCTGTTGAGCTAAAAGCAATGCCAAATTTTTCTGGTAGGATTGGATAAACACCTGAAGGAAAGCATTTTTATGAGGTTTGCAGAAAAGGGAGTGGCGTTTGACATAGTTGTAATGATCTGGGAACATAGGTTTGAAATCCACTGTAGCAGATAGTCATATGGTTGTACAGCACGGAAACGGACCCTGCGGTCTAACTTGTCCAAGCAAACCAAATATCTTAAATTAATCTAGACCCTTATGGGAGCACTTGACCCATATCCCTCTAAACCCTTCCTAATCATGTACCCATCCACATGCCATTTAAATGTTAAAATTTTAAAAGGCCTCCAACACTTCCTCTGGCAGCTCATTCCATACATGCACCACTCTTTGTGTGAAAAAGTTGTCCCTTAGGTCCCTTTTAAATCTTTCCCCTCTCACCCTAAACCTACGCCCTCTAGTTCTTGCTTCCCCCAACCCAGGGAAAAGAAATATCCATTTCCCTCATGATTTTATAAACTTCTATAAGATCACTCCCCAGCTTCTGATGCTCCAGGGAAAACAGCCCCAGCCTATTCAGCCTCTCCCCATAGCTCAAATCCTCCAACCTTGGCAACATCTTTATAAATCATAGTGAAATTTGTACCAGATAGAAAGCTAGTCTAATGGTGACCATTGTTAGTTGTCAGTAAAACCTGTCTGGTTCACTTTAGGAAAAGAAATCAGTCATCATTATCTGGTCTTTCCTGCATGTGACTTCACACCTACAGCAACATGGTTTTTGGGGCAATGAGGGCTGGACAACAAATGCTGGCATAGCTAGTAATGCCCACATCCTGTTCTACACTCAGTCCCGCCCTCTACCAGGTAGTGTTTCCTTCCCCTTTTCTCATAGGCAGGGCTCACCCCTACCCTTGGTGCTCCCTTTTTCCTGCAGCCCTAGACATTATTTATTCCCTCCCATCCCTGATCTCCTTCCTCTCATTCTGGAGTCCCTGGTCCCTGTCTGGCTGTGTTGCAAAAGTCAAAATTATCAGAAAGGCTATGAATTGCAAAATGACATCAATTCATTTGACATCTGCAGCACACTGGTAGCAATTGAGGCTTAAATCCAAATTTTGTTTGGGTTTACTTGATACTGTGTTGACTTGATACTCATTTCAGACAAAATTCAATTAGCATGGTTAGCATTTCCCTCAGTGGAATGCGTATGCCTGATCATTACGTGAGAATAAGGTTGAGGCCCTCTTTCATCACCTCACATAGAAAAATTGTCAATGTGCTATACCTAAGGTCACACACATCTATAAATTGACCAACTGGTATAGTACCAGATATGTCCAGCTGGGATCAAAGAGGAAAGCAAGGAACAGGATGGGGTGCTTTGTAACAGGTTTCATATATTGACTGAGTAGGTACCTGCAGCACTGGTCTCTTAAATCTCTATGCAAGACAGAAAGGGAATATTATCCAGAATTACAGAATTTTTATTCTTAACTGTTATGTATTATCCTTGCTGTAGAATACATGGCTGCACATGCTGAATGAGGATGTGATTGACAACTCTGAGGTTGGTTAAATAATGGTTACAAACTAAGCATGTATGTAAGAAATGACAATTTAAATGTGCTAGACTTGTAATGCAGATTTAATTATCACTTTTGAAAGAGAAACAAAGAGGAGAAAATTGGATTATTTCTAATAAATGAAAAAATATCATTTCTGTTTCATTAAGTACCACAAGTTTTCTTTAGTGGCTAAAATATCATGTTTTAAAATGTTTGTTGATGTACCCTGATTTTTTTACATATTTTCCTTAGGTTCAACAATGTTGTGATAAGAGCTCATTCTCGTCTTGAATCCAGGTACAGCAACAGTTCTGGTGGATCCTATGATGATGAAAAAGGTTAAAACTTTATTGGTTTTTATTACTATTTGTTCTTCTCAAACAGTTTCCAACTAGAAGTTGGCTAAAAGGGTTGCTTCAGCTCTACTGCTTTTCTACAAAGTAAATATTTGTTCAAGCTGAATTCAGTAATGCTGTCTATGTGCATGTGCCAAGACTGAATGCTAGTGTATGTTAAATGTTGCTTGAAAAAAAAAGATTGGTTTCTCTCTCCCATTGAGTGTCATAAGTAATTGATTCCAGGATTTCCTCCTGACTATTACAGTAGCCAGCACTTGCATATCTCTAGACAAGGATCTATTTAGAAACAGCATCCGGTACTTGATGTCATTAGGGAACTTCCAGTGACTGAAAATTTCTTCAGATGTTGTTATAGCCTGAAAGGCCTCATGATTCATCTACTGGTCAAATATCAAATATCATTTCAGCCAATTAAATCTGTGAAAATAAATCTTACATATCTTAACAAACACAATCTGTTAGAATAATCAACATGACAGCTCAGAAATTAGCTCTCATCAGAGCTAATTTAGCAGGTCAAACATAAAAGGTGTACAAATTCATTAGATCTGGCAGCATGATTGGGGAGAGATTGAGTTAATTATGCGAGTGTGTCTTTGACATGTGAGTTTTGTGTTTCATACACATAACTTATTTACTTTTTTTGATCTTGTATTAACTTCCCACTGCATTTTGGAATAGAAGATGAGGCTTTCGGAGGCCACCCTCCTGCCTAGTACCAGTGCCTCTGTTTTCTCCAAGTTGGGACATCCTGCTTACTGATTGGCAAACCAACTACTTTTCTTGCTTGCTGGAAAGGCAGATAATTGGAAAGGTGGTGAGTTGAGTGTCATTAGTGGCTGTTAATTGGTCACTTTGGGCTTAATTGCTTGTGAGTCAGGAAAGTCCCTTTTCACTCAGTACTTCATGAGTAAGGGGGTGAGTATCTTTCCAGGGTCAACTCACTCATTAGTTCCCCTTCTCAGCAACTCTTCCATGACCTCCAGGGAGGGTCAAATTGCACCTTATGCTTTCATCTGGCTACATCGTCTGTCACCCTGTGTTGTGCTATTGCACCAGAAGCCTAATCACTTTTTGATTATTTGTCATTTGTTCAAGAAGAAAATTTTTAGTGTGTACCTATTAATGCTGACAGGATCTCACCTGCACTTTAAATCTGGATAGCATAGTACAACTCATTAGAGAATTTTTACATGTATTGACTTACCATTAATGCTAAAGGAAGTCTCTCCTGACAAGTGAGTTAGCAGAATCGGACAATGCTTGAATGAGACAAAACAGAATGAGTGCTTGTGGAACCAACTGAAAAGTAGGAATTTGGTGCATAGTGGGGAAAAGATGATTTAAATAAGGTTTGTTGCAAGATGGGGAAACATTGTTCCTTTTCATAAAAGCATCAAGCACAAAAACATGGTTATAAGTTAAATTGCAAAAGAAACACTTATGAGCTGACTAATTTTTTTATTTTGCTGAGTAAGCAGTTAGATCATAGAACAACTTCATGGTGGACGCAGGGTCAGTTGAGGCATTCAAAATGGCTTTGGATGATTACTTAAATTGAAATATGATTCAGGGGAAAAGACAGGAGAATGGCACTGAGTCATAATACTCATTCTAAGAGCTGGAGCAGACACAATGGGCTAAATGGCCTCCTCCTGTACTAAAACAATTCTGCAATAAACTATGTTTTAAAGGCTAGTTATTGATCAAATGAGCATTATCATCATGCACCGAATAATTTTAATATTTCACTGGAAATAACTTCAATATTGTTACCCCTCAGGTGACCCAATGCCTCCTTATGCTAGTTGGTTGATGAAAACTGTGGAAGCTAACGTACCACAGCCTCTGCCAATGCCAATAAATGGAGGATGCTGGGCCCCCCTTGTGGATTACCTCCCTGAAACCATCACACCTCGTGGACCACTGCATAGGTTAGAAAATTATCTTCAAAACATACTTTGTATTTTAAAATGTACTTTTCAAGGTATTTGAATTATGTGTCAAAAGTGTAACCATTCTGTACCCAATGCAAGGAAGGGCAATTTTGATATGTACACTTTCAGAAAGTGACTTCTTTCTACACAAGGTGACATTTATCAGAACTTACTTTGAGCAGACTGATGATATTCTGGTTATTTATCCTAACTGCCTAAAGTTTGACTTATCTTTTGACTACTATCGCCGAACTGCTGTGATCTTTATTCAACTCAATGAACCGGAGTGATTAGCGTCCAATTTATAAGGGGAGAGAAGGAGATACTTTTGTTGGGGTGAGACTGAAAATCTGAAAGAAAGTGAAGAACCTGATGAGTTTAACAAGTTGAAGTTTAAGAAAAAGAATGAAACTGGATGGATCGTCCAACATCGACTGATGCACTGGCAATGTCTGTCAAACCCAGCACTTTCAACACTGCAAAATCCTCCTTCCTGAGAAATGGGGGCTTGTCCCACAGAGTGGTCAAGTGGCAAACTGACATAGTCATACTCCAAAGGGTAATACTTTGCAGACAATGTCCAGACACCACTAACATCACTCCGAGTGCATACTGTCTCAAAACAGGGCAGACCAAGTAGAGATGATGCCACAGTAAATAGGGAGCCCTTAACATTGACATAGGACTTCATGAAGATTCATGGTCCTATGATCAAAAAATGGGCAACAGAACTTGCTAATTACCATTAGCACCACTTCCCACACCTTTTTAAAGAGAATGGGGGGGGGGGGGGGGGGTAAAAGAGAAAGGGGAGAAGCATTGTTAATTAGGGAGTGCATCACAGCTGCAGAAAAGGAGGTTGTTGAGGAGGGTTTGTCTATTGAGTCAGTATGGGTGGAAGTCAATAACAGGGAAGGAGCAGTCACTTTATTGGGTGTTTTTTTATAGATCCTCAATAGCAGCAGAGAATTGGAAGAAGAGATTGGGCAGCAGGTCTTGGAAAGTGCAGATGTAACAGAGTTGTTGTTATGGGTAACTTCAACTTCCCCAATATTGATTGGAACCTCCTTAGTGCAGATGGTCTGGATTGAGTCGATTTTGTCAGGTGTGTCCAGGAAGGATTCCTGACTCAATATGTAGATAGACTAGGGGTGAGGCTATATTGGATTTGGTGCTAGGCAACAAGCCAGGACAGGTGTCAAATCTCTCGGTGGGAGAGCATTTTGGTGACAGTGACCACAACTGCCTCACCTTACCTTGCTGTGGAGAGGAATAGGAACAGACAGTATTGGAAAGTATTTAATTTGGGGAGGGAAAATTAAACTGCTATGAAACAGGAGCTATGGAGTATAAATTGGGAATAATTGTTCTACGGGAAATGCACATCAGAAATGTGGAGGCTCTTTAAGGATCACTTGATACAAATGTTGGATAACGTTGTCCCACTGAGTCAGGCAAGAAATGGTAAGGTGAAGGAGCCTTGGATGACAAGAAAAGAGGATCTTCTCATCAAGAGGGAGAAGGAAGCTTACTTAAGATTGAGGACTTAAGGATCTGGCACAGCTTTAGAGGATTATAGGGTAGCTCGGAAAGAATTCAAAAATGGACTGAGAAGAGCCAGGAAGGGGCATGAAAATGTCTTGGCGAGAAGGATTAGCAAAAACCCAAAGGCGTTCTACGCTTATGTGAGGACTTTAAGAATGACCAGAGAGAGGGTAGGCCGATCAGGGATACTGGAGGGAATTTGTGCCTGGAGTCTGAAGAGGTAGGGGAGGCCCTATATGAGTTTTTTGCTTCAGTATTCACTAGAGAGAGGAACCTTGTTGATAGTGAGAACACCAAGGACCAGGTTAATAGGCTTGAATAGATTGATATTAAGAAAGTGGATATGCTGGAAATCCTGGGAAGCGTCAAGATAGATAAGTCCCCAGTGCCATATCAGATATATCCAAGGTTACTACGGGAAGCGAGGAATGAGATTGCTGCGCCTCTGGTGATGATCTTTGCATCTTCTGTTTCCACCAGAGTAGTATCAGATGATTCGAGGGAGGTGAATGTTGTTCCTCTATTCAAGAAAAGAAATCGAGCAATCCCTGGGAATTACAGTCCAGTCAGTCTTACGTCTGTGGTAAGCAAGGTACTGGAAAGGATTCTGAGAGATAGGATTTATGACTATTTGGAAAAACGTAGTTTGATTAAAGATAGTCAGCATAGCTTTGTGAGGGGCAGTTCATGCCTCACAAGCCTTAATGAGTTCTTTGAAGATGTGACGAGACAAGTTGACGAAGGTCGAGCAGTGAATGTGGTGTATATGGATTTCAGTAAGGCATTTGATAAGATTCCCCATGGTAGACTCAGTCAGACAGTTAAGAGGTATGGGATGCAGGGACATTTGGCTGTCTAGATACAGGATTGGCTGGCCAAAGAAGACAGCGATTGGTAGTGGATTGAAAGTATTCTACCTGGTGGTCAATGACCAGTGGTGTCCCGCAGCGATGTGTTCTTGGGCCTCTTCTCTTTGTAGCTTTTATAAATGACTTGGATGAAGAAGTGGAAGGATGGGTTAGTTGTTTGCTGATGACACAAAGGTCGGTGGTGTTGCAGATAGCCTGCAAGAGCCCTTGACACTATGACAAGACATTGCCAGGATGCAGAGCTGGGTTGAGAAGTGGCAGATGGAGTTCACCCTGGATAAATGTGAAGTGATTCATTCTGGAAGGTTGAATTTGAATGCTGAATGTAGGGTTAAAGACAGGATTCTTTGCAGTGTGGAGGAACAGTGGGATCTTGGGGTCCACGTACCTAGATCCCTCAAAGTTGCCACCCACGTTGATAGGTTGTTAAAGTGGTGTATGCTGTTTTGGCTTTCATTAACAGGAGGATTGAGTTTAACTGCAGCTCTATAAAACCCTGCTTAGGTCACACTTGGAATATTGTATCCAGTTCTAGTTGCCTCATTATAGGAAGGATTTAGATGCTTTAGAGGGAGTACAGAGGAGACTTAACAGGATGCTGCCTGGATTGGAGGGCATGTCTTATGAAGAGAGGTTAAGTAAGCTACGGCTTTTCGTACTGGAGAAAAGAAGGAAGAGAAGTGACTTGGTCCAGGTGTACAAGGTAATGAGAGGCATAAATAGAGTAGATCGCCAGAGACTTTTCCCCAGGGCAGAAATGGCTGTCAGGCGGGATCATAATTTTAAGGTGACTGGAGGGAGATAGAGGGGAGATGTCAGATGTAGGTACTTTACATAGAGCGTGGTGGGTGCATGGAATGCACTGCCACCAGTGGTAGTAGAGTCAGAGACATTAGGGACATTTGAGCGACTGCTAGACAAGAAAGTTCAATTCTGAGCTGTATCAGTCGGAGGGCTGTGAGGATAGAATGAGGAAGATGGAGTCCTGTTTTAAGAATTTGGACCTTTCGGGTGTAACCTCTCAGAATCCTTTTTGAGTGCTCCCTTGAGAATTCAGGAAGTGCAGGAGATGGTAAGGCTGCTCCAGAGTGGTAAAGTGCCTGGACCAAATGGATTTCAATGCGAGTTCTGTAAGGAGTTTATAGACTAATTGGCCGGGCCACACTTGAATATGTACAATTATTCATTCAGTCAGGGTAGCCTCCCATCCTCTTTGAGAGAAGCAAATATCTGTCTTATCCTTAAGAAAGGGAAAGCCCCAGAAGATTGTACTTTGTAGAGGCCTATATCGTTATTGAATGTGGATTTCAAAACCCTGTTGAAAATGTTAGCATTAAGGCTGAGAGGTTATTGCTGTTTATTGTAAAGAAGAACCAGACGTGGTTTATTAAGGGTTGTAGGTCTACCAATAATATTAGAAGAGTATTAAATATGGTTCAAGTATGTCAGCAAAGAGCGATATCAGGTTTGGTAGTTTCCCTTGACGCAGAGAAAGTGTTTGACTGAATGGAATGGCTGTACCTTTTTTATGTCAGAGAACGGTTTGGTCTTGGAGAGGTTTTTACCAAATGGTGGCTGTGCTGTATAACGACCCGAAAGCACCAGTGCTCACAAATGGCATAAGATGAGATAGTTTTAGTGTCGGCAGAGGCTGTTGTCAAGGGTGCCCTCTTTCACCACTATTATTTACACAGGTGATCAAGCCACTGGCAGAAGCCATTCAGATCCCAGTATAACGGCTCGGAAGTAGGATCAGGCAAGCGTAAAATTATTCTTTATGCGGATTATGTCCTTCTCTTTTTAACTGATCCAATGGCATCTGTGCTCTGCTTAATACAAGTGGTTAGTTTATTTGGTGTGTTTTCAGGGTACAAAGTTATTTCATGAAATCAGAGGCCATGCCTATGTGGTGACTTACAAGTATGTCCAGCTTTGAGGATGGAACCTGTTTCCCCTTTTGGTGGTCACAGGGAGGTTTTTTTTTTTGTGTACTTAGGCATTTTTATTACCCTGGTTTTGATCAGTTATATAAAGCTAATTATGTGCAGTTGTTAGAGAAAATTAGGCAGGGAGGATCTTCCAATATCTTGGTTGGGCAGAATAGTTCTGGACAAAATTAATGTTCTTCCTCACCTATTATATCCCATGAGAATGCTCCCTTTGATGCTGCCAAGGCAAGCGCTGCGCAGGCTTTATAACTGGCTTGGATCTTTTATTTGGCATCATAGGCGACCTCTTATTAAGCTGGACAAATTGTAGCTTTTACAACAAAGGGGTGGGGGGGGAGTTTAGATTTTCTGAACTTTAGGAATCACTGTACAAGTCCGATTGTCCTAAACAGTGAAAGCTTGGAGGATGATGTGGCAGGGTGAGGGCAATTTACAAAAAAACCTCCCCTTTCAGCCCTATAGTGGGAATGTTGGATTTTAGCCAGGTTTAATGGACTCTGGCTTTAAGCTTCGGGAGACCAGAGGAATCTCCTGTTTGGGAGACCTATTCGATGGGGAGGTCACGACGTCATTCGAACAGATAGGTCAGAAGTTCGGCCTACCTGGGAAGGAGCTCCTTCGATATTACCTAGTTAGAGACTTTGTACAAAAAAAAGACTACATTGATGGTTAATTCTGACAAATTGGACATGGAGAGGAGAGTCAGCAGGCACCCCCTTGCTTAGCACTCTCTGTCACTTACTAGCTAGGAACGTGTCGAAGGTCATGAAACGACTGTATAAAACCTGGACTCAAGAGTTAGGGGTGGAAGTCTCCAAAGGGTAATGTGTGAGGACATTTTGGAAAATGTTATCAAGATCTCTATTTGTATTAAGTCTCAGGCTATTCATTTGAAGGTACTCCATAAGGCCCACCTGGCACCAGAATGGCTTGCGAAGTTTAAGACAGGAGCGTCCCCAATGTGTCCCAAGTGTAAAACGAAGATTGGTACTCTTACCCACTGTTTATGGACATGCCACATGATCCGCAGGTATTGGGATGATGTAGCGAGTGCTTTGGCATAAGTTTTGAGAACTGAGATTGAGTTGAATCTGGTGTCCTTCCTTTTGGTTTTCCAAATCTTCCCTCCCTGGATGTACATGTTTACTATTCTCTCTTTCTGCATGAGGAAGAACATTTTAATGAGCTGGGTAACGGAGAATCCCCCAGGACTCTCGAGCTGGCATAGGATAGTTTTGGAACACATCCCCTTTGACTTCCTTACAAGTAGGATGCACTAGAAAATGGAATTGTTTCACTGAACATGGCGGCCCTTTTTGTATTATATCGATGTAGACACATCGGCTACCTCCAGGGCCTTTGTCTAGCCGTGAGAACTGTGCCTGACAGTTTGGGGGCCCATGGGAGGAAGAATCCCGCTTAAGTACAGGTCTACTCACTGTTGCTCCCAGTGTTGGGGAGCTGTGATGAGAGTGCGCTGAGTGTAGTAATTGTAACTTAAGCTACCTTGTTATAACTTGGTATAATTTTATTTTGTCTGTTTATTTTTTTTTCTTCTTTCATATTGGTTATTTATTGAACTGTAGTTTTTACAGAATTTTTAAAATTCTTGTTGTGTTTTGGTAGTTTGTGGAATAGATTAGTTTTTTTTTGTTTTGTTGTTGCTATTATACTGTACAGTGGTCACACTGTTTTGTACAAGTTTTATAATTTTGTAAAAAACCTAAAAAAAAATTTCAAAATAAAAATATTTATAAAAAAATCTATTCATTTATCCTCTCCCAAAAAGGTTCCTCCAAGATCAGTTGTAAATTTCACTTTTTGTTCATTTTCCCAGATGCACTCCAATGTCTGGTGATACATGAATTCAACAGCAAAGGCAGTAACTGTGTAGGTTCACTGCTGTGTCAGTTAGCAGTGTGGGTTTCTTTCTCCCTCTCTCTCCTGCACAGACCATGTGCTGCCTTTGTCTGCTCCTCTCCCTTTTAACAGTGACGTTGTTTTGACTTTTTTTTTCTCCAAAGTTCCAAAACAACGCAACAGCATATAAAACAGTAATTGCTGCTCCTGCAATTCGAAGAAATCACCTCCACCACCTAAAATACATCAAAAAAGGAGCAGCTGTTACAGCCATACATTTTTCTCATCCTCCATCTTGGATTCTCCTATCTCGGTCCAGCTATCAACCTTACCTTCTAGTATAACTTACTTTCCCATCTAACAACCAAAATGCCAGTCATGATGTTTTACATTTGTAAAAACCAGTGTTTTGTACCATATCATCAGTAACTGCACTCCCAGTGAGGAAATAAACAAAGTAGTGCATTCCCTCAGCTGAGCTAGCTACTATATAGTACTTACATTTTGTATTTCTATGGAAACAGGTGTAATATAGCTGTCATCTTCATGACAGAGATGGTGGTTGATCACAGTGTTAGAGAAGACTGGGCTCTGCATCTGCCGCTGTTAATTCATGCACTCTTTTTGGGTAAGGCTAACTGTTTTTAATTTTAATTTAAAATTGTGGAAGTATTCATGTGAGTTTATAGAAGGTACAGAAGATTCATATTTTCCAGTTAGTAAAATTCAGGATTGATCATACAGTAACGGTAACAAATTAGGTGCTACAAGCCTGTATGATATTTTAATGAAAATACTCACCTATTTTGAGACTGCAGTGAAAATAATTTTATTATAGTGTTAATGTATCACAATTATTGTATAGAATTCACCCTACACATGACTAAGATTGCATCAACCATAACAGCACTTCTGAATTTACCAAATGAGAACTGATTCAATTTTCCTCTTGGTTTTATTGGAATACTCAGCTATGTTCACTATTTCTATATGGGTAGGTTTCATCCATGTGTAACACACAAATAAACTGCATTCTGTTGCTGATGACAAAAAAAGTAAGCACACTGTTATAGACTAGGCCACACCCCTCAAAACATTTTTAAGCAGGTAGCCCAGACCGTAACTTTGCTTTTGCTTAGCTAGGTGTATAGTAGATATTCCCGAAGTAAATTAGCTGGGTAAACTGCCAAGTTTTACACAAGCAAAATTTACTTTAAAATTACGGAATGAAACACAAAGAACAGAGAACAGAATACTGGATAACTTTTCCTATCCAAATCTGACCTAATGATGCTGTTCCAAAAATACTTGCAACTGTCCCAATACACATATCCTTTTGCACAAATAGTAAAAAATTAAACGAACTAGAGCTTACAGGCTTGAAGTTAGAGAGGGCAGAAGAAGAGAGAGAAGCTTCCAATTTCTCCTCTGACTCTGACTCAAATCACTCCCAAACTGAATTGAACTGCACAGCCAGAGAGCTGGCCACACCCCTTGACTACACCAGTTTTCACTATCTATTAGGGTAAACAACAAGGCCCCAATGAACCATTCGAACTTCAGACACGATGGGGCCTAGCCAGTTACCCCCTCTCTGGAAAACAAAAACTCAGAGGCAAAGTAACCTTGTACCAAACCAGCATTGTGACAGATACCTCAGGAGAAAAGCTTAGATAATTCGAAGATAATATTAGATACAAAAGTTGTATTTTAAACCAAGTTTAAATCAAACAATCTGTAAGGAAGTTCTTGCAGAAAGTGTGAGGATGTTGCATTTTGTCTTTAAGGACGGGTGGATTGGGGTCATTGGGGATAAAAGAAACTGTTAAATATTACACCAATACCCAGTTTGCTTGCTGACCATTTTAATGGACACAGTTGACAAGTAGGCTTGTCAGAGACAGCTCAGTGAGTAAAATCTTCTTAAAAAGCTAACTGCCTTAATTTGAACAGGGATTTTGTTTCATCCCATGCAGATTAACTGTGACTAAGTAATCCTGGCAGGTACAAAGAAGTGAGAAAGACCCGACCCGTGAGCTAAATGCTTTTATAGCACAATATGGACCAGGATGATCAGGAGTGTTTCCTCTAAGTCTAGATTAGAATGGTGCTGGAAAAGCACAGCAGGTCAGGCAGCAATCGAGGAGCAGGAAAATCAACATTTCAGTCCTATATTCCTGATGAAGGGCTTTTGCCCAAAACATCGATTTTCTTGCTCTTTGGATGCTGCCTGGCCTGCTGTGCGTTTCCAGCACCATTCTAATCTAGACTCTGGTTTCTAGCATCTGCAGTCCTTGTTTTTACCTAATGTTTCCTCTAAGCCCAATAAGCCTAAATCTTAACATGCTCCATGATTGGTAGATTTCAGAACCTTCCTGCCATTCAGTGCATCAAAACCATTCTGAAATTCGGTCATGACTGATCCTCTATCTCAACATCATTAGTGTTTTCTCTCCGTAAGCCTCAATATTCTTCACTTATAGAAATCAGTTTTCTTCAGTATATTCAGTGACTTTGCCTCTGCAGTGTTCTGTGATAGACAATTCCATCAATTCACCATCCTCTGAGTGAAGAGCAATGCAAGATTTGTGAAGAGCAATATTGTAATTTTGAGACCATGACCTCTATTCCGGTCTCCCTAGCCAAGGGAAGCATTAACCCTATATCCAATCTGACCAGTCCTGTCAGAATTGTCAACATTTCATTGAGATCCCTCTCATTCTTCTAAACTCCAGTTAATACAGGCCCAGCTGTTCGAATCTCTCCTCCTATGAAAAACCAAGAAATCAATCAGTGAACCTTTGCTGCACTCATTCTATGACAAGTATATCTTTTATTGGGTAAAGAGCTGCTGAATTGCACAAAGCACTCCAGGTGTGGTCTTAGCAAAGCCCTGTATAGCTGCAGTGAGATTTGCTTGTTCCTGCCCTCAAGCTCTCTTGCAGTGAAGACCAACAAACGTTTTGGCTTTCTAACTGCCTGCTGCACCTGCATATTTGTGTTCAATGGTGTAAACTCATGTCCCTTTGTACATCAACCTTTCCCAGACTATCACCATTTAAATAATACTCTGCCGTTCTGTTTTCCTGCTGAAGTGGACAACTTCACATTTAGGTCAGCGAGCATCCAAGGAGCAGGAGAATTGACATTTTGGGTATAAGCCCTTCATCAGGGCTTATGCCGGAAACATCAATTTTCCTGCTGAACTTATGCTGCCTGATCTGCTGTGCCTTTCCAGCATCACACACTCAACTCTGATCTCTAGCATCTGCAGTTCTCACTTTCTCCAATTTCACATTTATCCATGTTATACTGCATACTTGCCCACTCACTCAACTTGTCAAAATGTCCCTGAAGCCTCTTTATATCCTCCTCATCACTCACACCCATCTAGGTTTGATTTCCTCAAAATTGATGACGTGTATTGTGAATGGCTGGGGCCCAAGCATTGGTCCCTGTAGCAATCCATTTTTCACAGCCTTCCACTCCAAAAATTATCAATTTGTTCCTATTCTCTGTTTCCTGTCTGCAAACCAATTCTCAATCCATGCCAGTATATTACCATCAATCCCAGTGCTTTGATTTTGCACAAAAATCTCTTAGGTGGGACTTTGTCAAATGCTTTCTGAAAATCCAAATACACCACATTACTTTTTATTCGCTCATGGGATGTGGGCATCGTTGGCTGTGCAAGGACTTATTGCCCATCCCTAGCTCCCCTTGAGAAGGTGGTGGTGAGGTGGCTTCTTCAACCCCAGCTGTCCACTTGGTGTAGATGCACCCACTATGTTGTTATGGAGAGAGTTCCTGATTTTGACCTAGTGACACTGAAGGAATGGCTATATACTTCCAAGTAACAATGATGAGTGGCTTTGAGGGAACTTGCGGTTGTGGTGTTCCCATGTAGCTGCTGCTCTTGGCCTGGTAGAAGTTGTGGTTTTGGAAGTTGTTGTTAAAGGAACCTTGATGCTTGATCTTGTAGAGCTATGGTCTCCAAAATGTAGATTCCAATCAAGTGGTCAATCATAGACTCTCTGACAGTTGGTCTCATCACCTACCCAAATAGATCACATCCACTGGCTGTCCTTGGTCTAACTTGCTCCTGACTTACTCAAAGAATTCTAACACATTTTTCAGGCATGGCTTCCCCTTGACAAAGCCATGCTGACTCTGCCCTATTTCAGCATGGACTTTCAAGTTCTCCACAATCTCATCCTTAATACTGGATTCTAAAATCTTAGCAATGACTGGGATCAGGCCAACCAGTTTATAATTTCCCATCTTTTGCCTCACTCCCTTTTTAAACATGGGTGTTACATTACTGTTTTCCAGTCCTCTGAGACTCTCCCTGATTCCAGTGTTCCTGAAAGATCACCACCAATGCTTCCATAATCTCCTCAGCTATCTTCTTCAGAACTCTGGGGTGTAGTCCATCTGGTGCAGGTGATTCATCTGTATTCAGACCTTTCAGCTTCCCCAAGACTTGATGGTCAGTACACACACCTCTGCCCCTTGATTCTCTTGAGGTTCTGGTATGCTACTGGTGTCTTCTACCACGAAGAGTGCTGCAAAATGTCTAATTCAGTTCTTCCATCATTTCTTTTCTCTCTATTACTACTTCTCCAGTCTCATTTTCCAGAGGTCCAATGTCCACTCTTGCCTATCTCTTATGTTTTACATGTCTAAAAAGAAACTATTTCAGTCTTTTATATTGCTAGCTAGCTTACCCTCATATTTAAAATTCATCCCCTCCACCCCGTTGCCATTTTAGTTATCCTCTGCTGATTTTTTTTAAAGCCTTCCCAATCCACTGACTTTCTACTGGGGTTCCCTGCTTTCTATACTTGTTCTTTGCTTTTATCTTATCTCTGACTATCAATTGTTAGTCAAGGCTGCCATGTCCTCTCCTTAATATGTTTCTTCTTCCTTGGGATTAATTTCTGCTGTACCTCTCAAATTACCCCCAGAAACTACTGCTAACACTACTCCACTGTCATCCTTGCTCGGCTCTCCTTCCAAACAACTCTGGCCAGCTCTTCCCTCAGGTCTGTTACCTTTACTCTATTGTAATGCTATTACATCTGATTTCAGCTTCTCGCTTTCACCCTACAGTTTGAAAGCGTCATATTATGGTCACTGCTTTCTCAGGGTTCTTTCATCTTAAGCTCCAAAATTAAGTCTGCCTCACTACACATCATCAAATCCAGAATTGCCTGTTCACTAGTGGGCTCTATCACAAACTGCTGCAAAAAAAGATCTCCTAGACATTCCACCAATTCTGTTTCTTAGGATCCACTACCAAGCTGATTTTCTCAGTGAACCTGCATATTTGAAGTTCCTGCATAATTATTATAATAGTGCCTTTCTTACAAACTTTTTTCTAACTTGTGATTTATTTTCCATCCCACATCCTTTCTACTGCTAGGAAGCCTGTAAATAATTCCCTTCAGAGATTTTTTCCCCCTTTGTGGTTCCTTGGAATCTATGCCATCTGACCCTACATCACATTGATTTAATTTCATTTCTTACCTTTGAGGCAATCCTGTCCCCTCTGCCCACCTACCTATCCTTTCAATAGGCTGTGTACACTTGCTTGCAAACATGTCTCTATGATGACCACAAAATCATACCTGCCAGTTGCAATCTGCACTACAAGTTCATTGTTTCTTATACTACATGCGTATACATACAGCACCCTCAGCCCTGCATTGACCACCCCCCTTCTCAAAATTGCCCTTTATCTGCTGTGCGTGAAGTTAGATTCCTGACCCTCTCTGTACTCTCTGTCCTATTACTTGTTCTGGAAACTTCAGTTATCTGTCCTGGGCTCCCCTTCCTCCACTCCTACCAAGACCACCAATTTAACTTTTTCCAGAATTTTGCATGCAACTTGACCCTCCTCCCAACCCCCAACTATTTAATTTAAAGTATTAGTTACGTGATTTTCCAGGATCCTGGTCCCAGCATTATTCAGGTGAAGCCTGTCCCATTGGTAAGCCTCCCTCCTTCCCTAGTACTGGTGCCAATGTCCCATGAGTTTGAATCTTTTTCTTCCGCACCAATTGTTGAGCCACAAATTTTTCTGTTTGTATACAATTTGAAGCTCTTGTCGCCTTTTAGGTTACTTGAAAATTTGCTCTCATACTCCTAATTTTCCCCTTTTAAACAATCCGATGGTCCTTCTTTGCTGACTTCTAAATTGTTCCAAGTCCTCAGGCTTTCTACTTGAGCTACTTTATGTGACTCCTGTAGATCCAATACTGTTCTTAATTTCTTTGATTAACCATGGTTGGGCCACTTTTTCGTTGTCTTCTTTTGCCCATAATGAATGTATAATTGCTGCAATGCATGCATTTCTTCTTCAAGTATTAACCAATTCTTGTCCATTGTCATTCTTTTTAATGAGGTTACCCAGTCTATCGCCACTTCTTGACCCTGATACTCTCACATTTCCTTTTCTCTAGATTTAGGTCCCTGATTTTGGTTTGGACAACTACACTTTCTATCCCAATGAAAGAAATCTGTCATGTTATAGGCTTTTTTTCAAAAGGAACCCCCACGTTTTCAAGTCTGAGAGTAAATGATAGGGGCATATTTTCAGTAATTACTTTCAAAAGGCAATACAAATTTGCATTACATTGTTTTTCAAATGTACATCTATTATAAACCTTGTTTATAAACGTAACAACTGGGCGGCACGGTGGCACAGCAGTTAGCACTGCTGCCTCACAGCACCAGAGTCCCAGGTTCAATTCCCGCCTCAGGCGACTGACTGTGTGGAGTTTGCATATTCTCCCCGTGT
>NW_025215017.1:33990-58932 GCF_004010195.1 Chiloscyllium plagiosum
TCGGTGTGGACTTGTTGGGCCGAAGGGCCTGTTTCCACACTGTAAAGTAATCTAATCTAAAAAACTGAGGACCAAGAATAAGTATGTACTCAACGTTCTGAGGAAGAATCACTGGACCTGAAATGTTAACTATGATGTCTCTCCACAGATACTGCCAAACCTGCTGAGCTTTTGTAGCAGTTGTTTTTTGTTTCTGATAAGTATGTACTTCATTTATTTTCCTCATATCTTGTTTTTAAGGTCTTGATCATTATCGTCCAGAAGTGTTTGAACACAGCAAAAGATTACTTTTGCACCTCTTGATAGCCTTATCATGCAATGACAATTTCCAATCTGTGGCTGCCGTTCTTCTGCTTAACAGAGAAGTCAGCGAAAGTAAAACACTCACAGTAAAACCAGCTTACCCACCAGAATATCTCTGTTCAGGTAAAGATAACATTGAAATAAAACAAATCTCCACTAGTTTAATTGCTTGAGGTAATTCTCCAAATAAATATGTTCTTGATTTGCAGAATTAATATCACATATAGAAAAGATCAGACTCAAGACTATAATCCTAAGAATTTGTCATCAGACTTTCAGTTTTGATATATCCACTGATCATTGGTTTCAGTAACCTATGTAATAAAAATAAAATTTTATTCAGTAGATGACACTCAAAAAGAAAACAAAACCTTGTGGTATAGATTGTATGTAATGCTACTGTTTCACAAGTGCGATATGGTGGAATGCATACTAATTTTGCTTTTTCTTCTTGTGAAGAGATCTTAGTTTGCAAGACCAATGTTTATTACTGATCCTAGCTTCCTCTTGAGAAGGTAGCATTTTAATCCATTTCAGGGATGGTTAAAAATAAGCTACACTGATGTGACGCTAGAGGCAGTCTGGGTTATGACGTCAGTATGTTTGCTGTTTGCAAAGCCTCAAATATTTTCAAATTTGATAATTTAAAATTTAATTAAGTTCATTGTCGAAGAGTGTGGCGATGGAAATGCATAGTCGGTCAGGCGGCATCTGAGGAGCAGGAGAGTCGACATTTCAGGTGTAAACCCTTCATCAGGAATCCCGGTGAAGGACTTATGCCTGAATTGTCGATTCTCTTTTTCCTTGGATGCTGCCTGACCAGCTGTGCTTTTCCAGCACCACGCTCTTCCACTCTGATATCCAGAATTTGCAGTCCTTGCTTTCTCCTAGTTAATTAAGTTCATTTCCTGGTAATATATTGAGCAGAGCAAATAGTTGAAATTGTTTTCATTATTTAATGTGTTATCTTTTGGATAATGGTTCCAAGATGGATTAAAAGGGCAGTTTGCAACCTTGGAATAAATAGGAATACTGTTTGTGTTCAGATTTACAGTGCAAAATTCATGTGTTTTGTGTTATGACTTTTACAGTAATGTTCCTGTTTACTTAAATCAGGTGGTTTTGACTTCTTAAGAGAGTATCAGTCCTCTCCAGTTCCAGATTCAGGTTTAAGCTCAAGTTCCACATCTTCCAGTCTCAGCCTTGCTGGTAGTAGTGGGAACCTTCCTCAAATCTCACAGGAGATGGAAGAGATTGAAGCTGCAGCTGAAATAGATGAGAAGGCTCACAAGCTAATTGAGTTTTTAGCAAACAGGTAATATAATGAGTTTTTCCATCCATATCTTTAATGCATTTTATGTTCTCTGTGGGAAACATCTTGATTTAATGTAAAGTATAAGAAAGGCAATTAGGACTTTTGTGTTGGAAAAGTGTTCCAGTAAAATATTTGGGTTGTACTAATTGTCACAAAGAATCTCAGAATTGTGGTGGTATAGAAGGAGTCCATTTGACCATCATACCTGCACTGTCTCTATGAATGAGCATTATGATTCAGTGCCATTTTCCTGCTGTTTCTCTGAAATCCTGAATATTGTATCTATTTAAATAATAATTGAATACCCTATCTATGTATCAAGTTCTCTTATGATTTTGAAGAATTGTCAAATCTCCTCTTGGCCTTCTGTCCAAGGAAAACAGTCCCAACCTCTCCAATCTGTCTTCATAACTGAAGCTTCTCATCCTTGGGTAAACCATTCTCAAAACTTCTTCTGCATTCTATCCAATGTAATCACATTCTTCCAAAATGGTGGTGTCCAGACTGTATTCAGTACTCCAGCTAAGGTCTAACCAGTGTCTCATGCAAAATCAGCTTAACCTCCTTGTTTCCATATTCTATGCTTTTATTAATAAAGCCTACCATAGTGTATGCTTTATTAACTATGCTGTCCACCTTTAGTGATATACACCTTGGTCTGCTCCTGTCCACCTTTAAGGGTAGTGCCCCTTATTTAAACTGTATCACCATGTTCTTTCTGCTGAAATGTATCATCTCAAACCTTCTTTGCATAGGAATAGGAATAGGCCAAAGAGCTCCACCAGTCCATAACATCATGGCTGATCTGATATAGCTTTAACTCTACTAACCTGCTTGTTTCCATAGCCCCTGTTACTTTAACCAAGTTACCCTGGTCTTTACAAATTGACTTATTGATTGCCAAATTTATGTGTTTGAATCTAGTTTCTGTAGGTAGAACTGGATCTGCAAGTTTGTCACTAGCCTATAAGAACCAGATTTAGCAGCATTAATGTCAGAATTTATTTGATGCTGGGCTCCTGCAATCTAATTTAAAAGAAGCCTATAGAAGAGCCCCACAATTACATTAAGGTATATAAATAATTGAACAGTGCCATCTACAGCTTGATTAAATTGCTTTTTAGAATCTCAGCCAAAAGAAAATATTCTCACTAAAACAGATATTTAAATCCTATGTTTGAAATTGTATAATTTTTTGGTGAAAGTTGTATTATTTTCTTAATCTAGTGTTTCATAATTAAATCTGAATAATAATGAGAAACAATGACTTGGGAGGAATAATTTGAATTTCAAGGACAGATGCGCCTTTTCAGAGTTAAGTTCTACTGGGGATTTTCAGCATAAACCCCACAAATGCGACCTTCAGAGCAGCACTACAAGAGACTGGGATGTATTTAAAGGAACAGAACTACTCCAAAAGTAGCAAAGATTGCTTTTTTTGTACATCATTTTAAGGGAATTGATTATGACTTGGAGCAGAATTGCTCTTGTCATTTTAGTTACAGAGGTATCAGACCACATGGACAAAAAGCTAAAAGAGATAAAAAAACCAATAATTTCTTTGCTCTCAAAGTCATTAAAATTTAATGTTGCTAATAAACTCCTTGAGGAAATTGGTTACATAAAAGTTTAGACACTGGCCTGTCAATATTAAGGGGTGACGATCTAAGACTGAGATGAGCAGGAATTTCTTCTCTCAGAGGGTTGAGGGCTTTTGGAACTCCTTGCCAGAGAGAGAGAGAGAGAGAGAGAGAATGCTTTGGGGGCAGAGTCCTTGAGTATATTTAAGGCTGAGATAGATTCTTGACCAGTAGGAGGATAAAGGATTACTGGGAAAGGGCAGAAAAGTAGGTGTGAGAAATATCAGATCAGCCATGATCCTATTGAATGGTGAAGCAGGCTCAAGGGGCCAATCAGCCTGTTCCTTATGGTATCCCTGAAGTCAAAATCTATGACTATGCATTTTAAAAATCAAGATGGTCAGTTTTTACAAGTACTGATAACTGAAAGTACATCTCAGTGTTGTCCTTATGCTATAAATGAAGTCAATGAACGCTACAGTTTTTGAATTTCTAAATGTACTTTTCATCAGTATATCTATGAATGGAATGATTACATAGTCCTTAATGCAAATCACAGTATTCCAAGATGTGAACTATATTTTTTTAAGTAGGTTCAGTTGCTGAATAATGTTATTTTCTACAGGCCATTTGGACCTCTTTGGTGCCATGAAGATATTACTCCAAAGAATAACAATTCAAAAAGTGCCGAAGAATTAACCAACTTCCTCCGTCACGTTGTGTTTGTATTCAAAGATATAAAATCAGGTATTTTACTTTGCCGAAACTATACATTTCTGGAATTAACAATGTAAAATTAATGTAAAGTCAATTGTTATGCATTTTCATGTTTATTATAGAATCATTCTGCAGAAAAGGAGACCATTCTAGCCATTTTACCTGGACCAGCTCTTTTGAAAGAACTATTAATCACACACTCTGTTCATTTCTCATATGCATGGGAATATTTCCTCTTGAAGTAGCTATTCAGTTTCCTTTTAAAATTTATTATTGAATCTGCTGCCATCATCTTCTTTGACAGTCCAACCCAGAGGAGAGTGCAGTGCCCATGTGTCGATTCATATTATACATGCACAAAAATATCAGTTGAAAATTATGGGATACTTTGTCCGTCTGTTATTTGTTAATCTCAAAACAGGGACTGGTCACCTAGTTACCCTAATAATACTGTAAGTCAAGTCTTATATGTTTTTCCTTTCTGCCATTTTGACATGATTTTTTTTGTGATAAGCAGGAGGCAAGAAGAACACAGCAAGCCAAGCCGCATCAGGAGGTGGAGAGCTGCTTGGCTTGCTGTGTTGTTCCAGTCACCTGCCTGTTTACTTTGGATTCTAGCATCTGCAGTTTTTTTTTGTCTCTAACCATGAATCTTTTGGATCAGAGAACTGACTTAAATACTCCTGATGCAATTGTCTAGTTCACATTCAACCCTGAATTCTTCGACTTCCAATAATCATTCTGTTTAAAGTATTATTGTTTTTAAGTCTCCTCTTCCTCAGGCTTTCACCTCACTATCTAAAAATCCTTCTAAATTCCTGAGAAATCCTCGTTATGGTTTAACCTGAGTGATTAGTTTTAAACAGAAAACTGACTGAAAATGCAGGTAACAGTCATACTGCTAAGGTTAGGGCAAATTGTTTTCTTTCCTTGCCTCCTCAGCTCCACACATTAAAATCAAGGCTTTCCTTTTAATAATGAGAAATTAGTGGATTTTTTTCTACATTATTTGATTTAAATAATAATGTCAGTTGTTGATTACAGTTTTCTGTATTAACATTCTGTTTTATAGTAGTTAAAAAGGCAATACCATTTTAGCCCCAGCTAGAGTATTTTATCCAGTTCTGGGCATCATACTTTAGGACAAATATGAAGATATTAAAGAGAAAGCTAATTAAGACAAAATTAGCTGAATGGCTTCCTTTGCACTGTAAAAATTCTGTTAAAAATACATTTCCATTTTTCGTAGGCTGCTGTATGGAACAGCGATTGAGTGAAGTTGCTCTACAAACAGCACTTTCTAGCTCTTCAAGGCATTATGCAGGTCGCTCATTCCAAATCTTCAGAGCTTTGAAGCAACCTTTGTCTGCACATGCTTTATCTGACCTCCTGTCGAGACTTGTAGAAGTTATAGGAGAACATGGTGATGAGGTTCAGGTACACTTTCCATATTTGATCAAATTGTCTGCAGCTGAGGCTGTCTTGTGTTTATGAACATGGTACATCATTGAAACCCCAATTATATCTCATCAATTTTTTAAGCGTTTAACAGACAAAGAGCACAATAGTGTAATTTCATTACATTTTAGTGAATTTTAATTGATTGCATTCTTCGATCACTGTACACCCTTTAGAGACTGTAAAATTACTGCCAGCAACTTCTATATTTCTCCATTTAACAGCACATGTACAAACTCCAGAAGTTGCTCTCGGTTTCAGAGAGTAATGACTGAAAGTTTGGCAGTCCTGCTGCTGTTTCTAACGTTGGCCCATATTCTTTTTCATTTCTTCCATTACATGTAGTTTATATGAATATTTAAATACCTATTCAAAAACCAAAACTGATACCTTCCTTTGAAAAAAAATCTCATAAGGAATTTATAGAAGAACAGACTTGATGGATCAAATGTTTTACAAACAGCCAACTAGACAGTGAAGCAACAGAACTGTCTTTGCACACTTAATAGATTAAATTTATTGAAATATTATTATAACATGCAACTCTAACTAGTGCCCACATTTTAGCCACAATAGTCGGCTTCTACATATATGAACAAGGGCAAGTCTTGCAAATAGTAACCACCTACAAATAGTTATCCCCAAATGATATACAATTAACAATTTGCTTATTTCATTCCTTATGATCCTATTCATGAAATTAACAAGTCTTCTGTATAAGGAAGAACTCATATTTTCATGTTCAGTCTGCTCAATGACAAAATCTTATTAATCATTACTGTGTTTATAAAATCAAATAATAGTATTAATTATGTTTGGATCAAGACTAAAATCTGTATTTTCATCCACGAATCAAGTGATCAGGCTTGGGAAAATTCCAAGGTCCGTGAGCCAGACTTTTAAAAATGGTTATCCATGGCTCAAAATGGCATAAAAATCTATTTCCTACATTTATATTACTTGAATTTCATAATGCTTTATAATAACAAACATTTCATTCACATTCTATTATAAGAACAAGCATTGAAATTTACTTATAATCCCACTTCCAGAGTCCATAATGACTTGGAGCTGTCAATAAAAGCACAAAATGCCATTCTACTGTGGTAATGGGTGCTAGTGAAATCAGTCAAACAGCGCTAGACATCAACAGAAGCCTGAAGGCATATGTCAACAGGTGGAGTGAAATAGCAGGCAATACTTTTTTTTCCTCAATACTCAAGACATTTTCTTCAGAGATTTAAAGGACAAGATGTCTAAATGCCTTGAATGTTTTGACACCCTTTGACATTTGTTTTTGACAGCTCCTCTTGACCAATCCTGTTTGACAGATCATCTTGACTGTTGCTTGTGACAGTTTGTCAGTTAGTTTTGATTAGTCTGTTGATAGTTCTGAGGAGGTTAACAGTTGATGAGTTTATGCACTTTTCAGACAGATTTATGCCTGAAAATCTGACATTTGCAGATCTTGTCAATCTTATTAATCATTCCTGTGTTTATAAAATCAAATAATGCTATTAATTATGTTTGGATCAGGACTAAAAACTGTATTTTCATCCACGAATCAAGTGATCAAGCTTGGGAAAATTCCAAGGTCTGTGAGCCAGGCTTTTAAAAATGGCTGTTCATCCTCAAAATGGCATAAAAATCTATTTCCTACATTTATGTTATTTGAATTTCATAATGCTTTATAATAACAAAAGGCCTAAGACTTCAAAGACAAAAATTTAAATTTTGTTTAGAATTCTTCAGTATAATAAACCTAGGTATCATGAAATGGAATGCGGTTCCTTATTCAAGTCAATTTTTTAAAATCCCATTTTATATTAACTACAAGACCCCAAAATGTAGGAGCCAAAATAGGTAATTTGACCAGTCGGGTCTGATCAAAGCTAAAGTGAGCTTATTGCTGATCTGATAATCCTCAACCCACTTTCCTGCCATTGCTCTATTTCATTGGTCTCCTTACTGATTTAAAACATATCTTGGCCGTGGATATGCATAATAAACCAGTCTTGACCGCTTTCTGCAATAAAGAATTCCACAGATTCATTACCCTTTCAGAGAAGAAATTCCTCCTCATCTCTATCTTAAGTGGGCAATCTTTTGATCTGAGATTATACTTTCCAGTCCTAGACTCATCAACAATATGAAACAACCTGTCAGGCTGCTAAGAGTCTTATATCTTTCAATAAAGTCACATCACTTTCTTTGAAATTCCATAGAAACCAGCCCCAACCTACTCAACCGAGTCCACATTGCCAGCCCAGTTGGGGTGGTGTGGTGGCCCTACTAAAAAGTAACAAAATCCCATCCCAAATTTACTAATGGGATCAACAACACTTACCTTGACAGAGTTCTGTTAAGTTTAAGTGGCACCATTTTACTCCAGGGCTGACAAGGCCCAAGAAAAGCAGATGAACCCTGTATCTCCCAAAATGGCCATTGGGTCATCTTTAGATGTAATCAATCCCTATTGGGAACAATTTCCTGATGAACTAATAAAATAATTTTTTCTTAGTAATATAATTTTGAAACATTCCAATTAATTTACAAGTGTAATTATTTTAAAAGAAATTCATTGGAATCTGCCAAGGTATACTTTTGCAAAAGTTCAACTTACAAAACTCTAATTTTCAAAATTATTATGACTTATGCCAGGGTTATGTAATGGAAGCACTCTTGACACTGGAATCAGGCATTGACAATTTGGCAGATTGTTTGAAGAACAGTGATCTTTTAGCTGTTCTATCCAGGTAAGATTGTTTTCTCCTTGCAACATCACCTTTGATGTTTTGAATATATTGAATGTTATTTCAAGATTTATTTTCCTCCAAAGCTAAAAGAAGCAGGACTTCAGTTTAATGCTTTACTTAACACTGCTTTGATCTAGAAGTGACTTCATGTTGAATTTTTTACACAACCAATTTAATATATTCAGAGATATGCGGAGAAGATCCAAATCCATTTTGTATCTAATTCTGGGATCACTAGAACAGATAGAAGAATAGGAAGTGCCTCATTAGTGTTGCTGGCATCGCTGTTTTGGAAAATTAAGAGGGGCGTCGTCTCTTAAAAGCAAGTAATTTCATATATAGGAATAGAAATGTGGAAAGCTGTTCTAATGGCTTTACAAATCAACATAATTTTAAGCATTTTGAAATGTGGGAAATGTAAAGTACCTTTGTAAAGACGGTTTCAATCAAAATATTAGTTATCAAAGAACATTTTAGATTATTAAAGTTTATGGCTGGTAATAAATTGGCATAGGCAGGCGCCAAAGAGCAGGTCATTATATGCAGTTTTGTCTAGAACCAGTAAGCTGGATGGGAAGATCTAAAGCAGAGATAGAGGGTAAGGGATCATTATTGCTAATTTATCTGGAAGAAAAATCTCTCATTTTATCTTCCAACTTTCACAGTGACAAAATTATCTAACATATTAAGTAAACTGATTCTGCAGTTGTCAATTTATTTGTTAAACTTGTGTCCTCCTAACAGTTTAAGCCAATGGTGCAGTGGAAATTAGCCTAAGTTAGCAAAGCCATGCATGGTTTTCCCATCTCTGGAGGTGGCAAGAAGTATAAATAATTAGTTGAGTCTGTCCTGGAGAGAAACTAAACCCCTTCTCACCACCTCAGCAATTAAATGCTTGGGCAAGAAAGCCCATTAGTGACTTTCCCAAATCACCAGCAACTCAAGCTTTTAAGTCGTTGGTTATAGGCTACTTAAGATGACAATCATCCACTGGACAAGCAAGTGAGAAAGGTGGCTAGTTTACCCACTGGAAACTGGAGTAATGTACCTGCCTTGGTGGGATGTGACCTCCAATAACCCAATTTGGGGGCAATTTGATGCACAGGTGAGGTCAAGGAAGTGACCTCTGAAAGCCACCATCCTGCCCTTGCCTCCAGTCCACCTCCCCCCTCAACCACATCCCACACAAAGAAGGCAAAAAAATACTTACCTTCTTGCCACTGGACCCCCCCCCCCCCCCCCCCCAACCCCCCACCAAGGAATAGGACTGGTCCTCGGATGCTGCCTGAACTGCTGTGCTCTTCCAGCACCACTAATCCAGAATCTGGTTTCCAGCATCTGCAGTCATTGTTTTTACCTAAGGAATAGGACTTGACCAGCTAACTTTAGGCCCAGGTGTTGGCCTCCGATTGTTCGGCACTTTACCAATGTCGAGGCCTGTGATGGGGAGAATTATCTTTCTAAGCTCTTAATGAGCTGGTTAGTGGGGAATCCAGAGAGCCACCAATCACTTCCTTTAATAAAAAAAACAGAAAATCTCTCCTGTTTTTCTTGTTGCAACAAACTGTGTCCATTTTGCCTAGTATGGAGAGTGGAGAACCTGAACATGGATAACAGACGCAGATCAACTTCCTGGAGGTGGTACATAGCAGCAGCCCTGCCTACCAATGTTGTAGCTCTATTGGAACAGCTTGGCTATTAGCCCAGCTAGTTCTGGAGCACATGTGGTGGATATTATTTTAAGAATGGTGTCAAAGCCCATAGCCTTTCAGTATTCAATGCCTTCAGAAGTTGCTTGATATTTCATTTGAAGGAATTGAATTGGTTGAAGACTGTCTTTGGACTTCAGAAAGAATTCACAGTGCATCATTCACATGGCATTTCTGGCTGAAGATGGATGCAGATACATCATTCTTGTCATTTGCACTCATGTGCGAGGTTCCCCTCATATCTCCCAGATTATGCCTTGTTGTCAACATAATCTATCTTAAAGTTGCAGAAATATGTAGGACTGGATTTTAGGTATCCCGAATGAGCTTGTTTTTTATTGGGGGAGGGCAGTAGGTAAAATGGATCAGGGGTCAACCCATCACCTCCCAACAAACTCAAGCTGAAATCAGCAGCCTGCTTTCCATATTTAAATACATAATTTTGTCTCAAATAAAAATACCGTAAAGCCATAATATGACTGCTATTGACAGAGTGCTGGGAGTGGACAGGGTAGTTTCAAAGGGTATATCTGGATTGTTCAGCAGGTACCAAGGGCTCCAATGTGACCCCTGACCCTTTGTTCAAATCACAAATAAGCGTAACTGGAAGGTTTTGAAAAGAGCTTCCCCGGTCAAAGGTCAGTTTTTCCACTCACTGACCACCCAACTGACAAGCTTGTGCCGCCCCCCAATCTAGTCACTCACTGGTGAACCTAACAAAAGCAAATGTGAGCGAGAAACAGTCAGTCAGTTATTGGAGGAGCAGCACAATGTGAGCAAATGAACTCAGTCCAACACCTAGAGGCAAAGTAGTGAGACTACCAGATAGGAACACAGAGGGTTTTGGAGAGAGATTGGCTTGGGAGGAGAGGAATGAGAGTTGGTCATTGAAGGTGGTGTGGAGGACAGTCAAGAAACCTTCAGGTTTCCTGGCTGGGTAGGACAGTGAATGGCTGGGAAAGTCAGGTGTACCATTGGAGTCTGGTAGGTGGTTACATCAAGTGTGTGACTTGGGAGAAAGGGGTGTGACTTGTGTGACTGACGGAAGATGAACATAAAACCTAGAGGCTGGAGAAGGCAATTCAAGCCTGCTCCACCCTTTGATATGATCATTGCTGGTCACATTTCAGTTTCAACTTGACTTTCCTGCCACTCTCCGTAACCCTTCAATGATTACTGATTAAACATCTATCTATCTATCTTCAACTTAACGTCTGGGATAGTGAATTCCACAATTTATCCTTTGAGATATTTATCCTTTAATTTATCCTTTAATTTCTCATCATTTGTTTTAAATTGGTCACTCCTTCTCCTAAAACTATAACCACTTGTTCTAGATTGCCCCACATGAGGAAACATCCTTTCAGTATCTATTTTAACAATCCCCTTTAGCATTTTGCGTATCTCAATTAGCTCTTCTCTAAGAAAATAGGTAAATTGGAAAATATTGGAATGTTTGGCATCAAGGATAAACTTGTTGCCTTCCTGCCACCACAAATTAAGTTATAATGGGAATGCTCAAGTTTGACTTGTTACTATTACTAATGAATTTACTTCAACTGATCTTAGATCATTTTGATTAGCTCCATTATATGAACCCACCAGCTGCCTGATTCCTAGAAGTTCTGACAGGTTTCCTTACTTCAGGAGGTCACAGGTTTCTATCCTAGATGACTGTGATCATGGGCCAAAATGGGACAATCCAATTGAGACCTATAAATGATTAATAATTGAGTACTTAAGGGCATTGTGCTGCAAACACTTCAGCTCCAGGCAGGACAAGAAAACATCAGCCTGCATAACTAGTTAACCAGTATAGTCAGGCTCTCAGTTTGTTGTGGGAAAAGAGGAATCCTTCAACCTACAGCAATTTGTGCAAGACTGCAGACTCTATCTAGGCTAGATGGATGGCATCTGAGAGATACCCATATGCCCTCATTTCTAAGCAGCCTGTTCCCTATCTCCCATAGAAAGGACCTTCAAACAGTCATCCCCCAGGAGTAATCTTCCATCTGGGAATCCAAGGGTGTGATGCCTGGCAGCAGCTATGCTCTGTTGTAGAGCTGCTGAGTTTTGGAGCTTTTAGCTTTAGATTGATCAACAGATCTTAATTCCAGAAAGTCCACCAGCTGCCTGATTCCTAGAAGTTCTGACAGGTTTCCTTACTTCAGGAGGTCACAGGTTTCTGTTCTAGATGACTGTAATCATGGGCCGAAATGAGACAATCCTGTCAATGATCAGCTTAATCCATCCAAATTTACCTAATTTACTTTAAAATTAGATATATTACAAATATTTATCCGCTTTCTTTAAATTCAAAAACTCAACAGGCTGATGGACCTCCTGGTAATCTGTACTTTGAAACCAAAATTAGTCCTGATGGTGCTATTTTCAATAATCTCTTAGTGGGCCTCTTCTGCATTGTGGGGGAAAAAATATTGTAATCTCTTCCTTTACTGTCTTGTAGAACATTTTAAATTGATGACCTTGATTAACTAACTTATTGTCCAGTGAAAATAGTTTTCAATAGTAATAGTAACTTTACTTCAACTGATCTTAGATCATTTTGAATAGCTCCATTATATCAGCTCTTGGCCTTCCTTTCTGTCTTTCCCCTCATAAATAAAGCCTTTCAGTACTAGGAACATTTTTGGGACTTTCCTTTCTAAGTTCCTTCCTGGAATAACGTACCTGAAATTTGATGCAGGTTCTTGTAGAACTTGAATCGTAAGTAATAAGTTTAAGTATTAATACTCCTAAAAGTTCCATTATGAAGAAATATAATTAACCCTAACTTTTAAACTCACAATTTTGAAAAATAGAGCTGCTGTAATAGTGAATACTCATGATAGAATTAAGGAAAAGCTAGTGAGGTTACAGAACAAAATAGTATTATGGAGCTCAATTAATTTCTGTGGAGATGCAGACTAGAGAAGCGAAAAGAAACTTATCCGCTTCAGCCATTATTCTTTAAAAGGGAGGTCCCGACAATGCAATTCATCTTTTTAATTTTTACAAGTTAAAATAAAAAGCAGAATTACTTACAGTTTATGAAGTAATGCAAGTGTAAAAAATGAACATTTGTTGCAGTCAGAATTGCTTAAGGCACCTGGAATCATTCTGTCTGAATTATGCTGTGTTAATTTCATATTTTGCTTTTAATCAGATCATCCTCTCCTGATTTCATGATGAATACCAAACTAGCATCAAGTTGTAAGAGCACTGGGCAGCTAAATCTAACATCAGGCATATTGAACAGTGGTGGAATTACTACCGAACGCAGCAGACATCAACGAAGCTTTTCTGTGCCAAAAAAGTTTGGTGTTTCAGACAGATCTTCTGATCCTCCACGTAGTGCTACTTTGGACCGCATCCAGGCAAATGGTCAAGCCATTGTGTCAAAAACCCGAAGCTCATCCTCTCTTAAGGACAGCATAATTGATCCAACTAATATTAATAATCCCATGAATCTTTTGGCCACTGTTTTCTGGTCTGCTGTAGCACTGATGGAGTCAGACTTTGAATTTGAATACCAAATGGCACAGCGGTTGTTAACTAAACTTCTGGTTCATCTTCCTTTGGATAAGACTGAAACTAGGGAGAAACTTGAAAAACTACAAGGGCAGCTGAAATGGACAAACTTCTCAGGATTACAGCAGCTACTGCTAAAAGGATTTACATCCATATCCACTACAGACCTAACTCTACAACTCTTCAGCCAACTGACTCCTGTCTCTCGAATCTCCGTGATCGATTTAACACAAGCGATAGGTAAATACGTGGAATAATTGTAATCGTGAAATGGCACTATAGAACTAGTTGAAAATGGTTTTAGCTTTTTATATTGTAATAACGTTTATTTGCTGCATGATTTTAATTTTTGCTGATTTTTTACAGGAAAATTCTTGGTCATGTTTAAATAAGGCTAAGCAACAATAAAGGGCAATTTTTCATCTGTTGGTGATTTTCTATTAAATAACTGACATGCGATACTGGGTTTAATGTTTTGCGCAATGGAGAAGCTAGTTCTGATTTTCTTAGCAATAATTATTTTCTTACAATAATTTCACTGTTAACTGGGTAAGAGAAAATCTAATTAACTGTCTCCACAGTGTATTTTACAAATAATTGGATGATATTCATATTTGGAGGGCCATGGATACAAATCAGATTAAGGACAATACTAAACAGCAAGTTAGCAAGAAAATTGCAACTGATCAGGTTAGCCATAATATTTTACAGAAGAAAGCTTGAAACAAAAAGAGGATTTGAACATAGAAACAAAATAACTTGATGTAAGAAAGTAGTATCTGAATGTTTAGAAGTTTTTCTAAAACTGTCCAACAGAGAGGTATATCAAGTTTCACATGCTGGTGGAAAACACTTCTAAACCTCTTTCAAAGTTCAAATTAAACTTTAGCAGGGGTGCAAAGTGGGCAGAATTGGATAACCTTTCTATTATACATCCAGTCTGATTTCCTGTTCCGTTACGAGTTAATGGAAAGGAAACTGGGTGATTTGTTTTATTACATGACTTTGTACTTAAATTTCCCCCATATATATATATATATATCTTGTAAATGAAATTCAAGTGAAATGAAATATAATGCCCCTTATAAAAGTATAATTATTATTCTCCTAGATTGCTTTCAACAGTTCCAAGGAATGAGTAGCTAATTCCTGGAGATTCCAGGACAATCCTATAGGATTGGTAACCATAGGTGTGTAACTGACTGCAAATCTGGCATCACCCATTTTTACCCCACAATTTTACTTCCTGTGAAATTGTGATGATAAGCTAACAATGTCGCCAGCGACTTTCAGCTTACATGTTTATACTGTGAAAGTAAGAGAAAATGAGGACTGCAGATGCTGGAGATCAGAGCTGAAAATGTGTTGCTAGAAAAGCACAGCAGGTCAGGCAGCATCCAAGGAACAGGAGAATCGACGTTTCGGGCATAAGCCTGAAGAAGGGCTTATTCCTGAAGAAGGGCTTATGCCCGAAACGTCGATTCTCCTATACTGTGAAAGTAGCCAAGGTCTTAAAGAATCACTTCTGTTTTCACAAATAAACAAATAAACTGGGTGCAGTAGGAAATCATGACAGTCATGATAATTAGAGAAAATTAATATATTTCTGAAATAAATTACTTAGCATTTTAGAGAAACAGGCAGACATTGTGATTATATTTTCAAAAATACAACATTTAAAATCACACAAATTTACTGCAGGAAAAATTGGGTAATCTACATATCATGGAGGGTCAAGACATAAAAACTTTTATAGTAAATAGAAGTACCTATTGTGTATTCTAGTATCTACTGTTACACAGGTACTGGCACATATGTAAAACAACCTCCTAAAAGAAACTATAATGATCATATTTAGTTTTGTATATATACTTAACTGAATATGCTGCCCACTTCAGTATTCATAAATTGAATATTTATTGACATTTCATCCAGTAACCATTAAGGCTCCAAAAAATCTGAAAGCTCAAAAGTGGCTAAAAGTCTAGATCTGTTAATTTGGAAATACTTTAAAAAATGTAAGAGTAGATTTTATAGATGTCTCTTGTTGCATTGTTTTATTTCATGATCGAGCTGTTAGAGTTTAAACACAAAACCTATGCAGGCAAAACCTTTATAAACAGACTCGGTTCACAACAATCTGGGTTTAGGCCTGATTTTTGCCTTTTCATTATTTTCCCAGAGGCAAGAAAAACAAGGTCAGGTCTGATCTATCTTGTGCATTTCACGGAAGCAGCTGACCACTTAAATCATAAGTTGTCTCTACTCAAGCCAGATTTTGGTAACGCAGGAATGTGAAACCCAAAATGTGCAGAGCAAAACTTGTAAGAGCAGGTCTGAACTTTGAACCTTTCTTTGGATGGCCAGGTTTCCCATTTGGAAAGGGAATATGATCCTTGGCTAAATTTAGGAAGGTTAGGTGTGTTTTGACATGATTAGAAGTAGGAATGAATGTACGTAAAAGATGCATAAGCTCATTAACTTTCACAATAATTGGAACTGCCAGCAGACCCATCAGAATAAACTGTTGAAACTGTCAAAGATATCAAAAGGACCCACCAAAGTTCAAGGACCTAACACATGCAATGGCCAGAGGCATCTATCAAGGCATTTAAAAGGCCTGTCTTTTAAATCTTTGAGAAAAAGAATCTGTAGTGTTAAGGAAAACATAATTGCTTGCTATTTCACTTCATCTGTTGCCGTAGGTATGAGGGTTTCCATTACAGAATCATTGCTGCATGACTGACTTCACAACTATCCAATATAACAGTAGGGTGACTGACATTTCAGTTTCATTGACAACTCCAAGTCTTTATAGACTCTTTGAAGTATGGCTATAAATTAATTCCAATGCTGCTTGTTATAAAGAAATAGTAGCACTGGAAAAAAAAATTAATCTTATAAAACATGTAGTTCAAAAAATGGTTTTAATGAATCAGCATATTATTGTGAAGTGTGCAATATACTTTTGGAACTTTATTTAATAAAACTGTATTTTGTCTCTGCATGAATCCTGAGGTGTGCCCTTGGTGAGTGCTAGATCAGTTCATATGGTAGGTATAACAGCAAGCAGTGATAGGTAGAAGGGCATGGGATGACACAAACTTAACATAGGGCTAGTAAATGTACATGGGGTTGTGTACATGGCTGTAGAATGCCTGAAGGTGAGGAGCCAAGCAGAAGCGACAGAGGCATAACATGGGTATGAAGAACTATGGGTAATGAGGTAACATAATTCATATGAGGGGATGTGGGGATTGAGTACATGAGATCAGGATGGCATCAAGGTTTTGAGAGGCTATCGGGTGTGTGGCAGAGGTGATAGGCTTATTTTATGTGTCATGCTTGCTTTTGAAACTTTCTATACAGTGCCAGTGTGCAAAGGCTGGCCTTCTATGCAGCCCACCTTCACACATGGTAAAAACAAGGAGTAATCCTTCTGATTGCTTGCGTTCCCACAACATTTTCAGTTATAAGGGGCTTAACTTTCCCAGAGGTGCCAGACACTAAAACAGCTTTGATTAGAGTGGTGCTGGAAAAGCACAGTAGGTCAGACGTTTCGGGAAAAGTCCTAATGAAGGGCTTTTGCCCGAAACGTCGATTTTCCTGCTCCTCGGATGCTGCCTGAACTGCTGTGCTTTTCCAGCACCACTCTAAATCCAGAATCTGTTTTTCAGCATCTGCAGTCATTGTTTTCACCTCAATGGTTGAAAGGCCTACTGCTGTTCTTAAAAATCACAACCATAGAGTACAGCAACAAATGGAAGAAATTCACTAGAGAATTTAATTACTGCATTAATGTAAAGTACTGTGTATGAAATTTAACTTATGTACTTAAATGCATTCTAGGAAATCAGTAGGCTACAGGTAATTTAGCCTAACATCTGAGAGAGCTCTGCGCCGATTAGCCTAGGCTCAGTCAGAGCTACATGCCAGCTAGCTATACATCAGTTGTCAGGAAAGTTTTCAAATCTATTATCAAAGAATTATACACTAATTCATTAGAGAAGTATAGTATGATTAGAACAAGTAAATGTTATTTTGCTAAAGAGAAATTCTGTTTGACAAATTGATTGGAGTTCTTTGAGGATGTATTTAGTAAGGTAGGTAAATGGGATGATGTAGTATTTCTGCAAAAAGCATTTTCAAGAAATGATGCACAAAAGGTTAATAGGCAAGCTAAGGGCTCTTGGAACTAAACGTAATATATTAGCTTTGATGAAAGATTGTTTAATAGCCAGGAGAAAAGAGTGGGCATAAATGGGGTACTTTTAAGTTGTCAAACCCTAAATAGTGGAGTGTCCAATGTCAATGCTTGTGAGGCATTTATTTACATTTTATATTGAGGACTTAGATACATTAACATCAGTCTTTTAGTGTAAGTTTGCTGATGATACAAAGCCAGGTAGAAAGGTAAGCATTGGGCAGCATATAAAAAAGGCTGCAAATAAATATAAACATGTGGTGTTAAGTGGTTGGACAACAAAATGGCAGATGGATGATAGTACAGAGAAGTGTGAATTTACTCACTTTGATTGTTAGAATTGGAAAACAATTTTTGAATGTGCTTGTGCAAGAAATGCAAAACTTACCATGTAGGTACAACAAGCAGTTAAGGAGACAAGTGCCATGTAGTGGTCTTTATCGCAAAGGGATTGGAGTTTAGGAATACATAAACCAATTAGAATTGTACACTACATCTAAAGTACTGTGTGCAGCTTTGGTCTCCACATTTAAGAAAATATATACTTGCAATGGAGGTAATGTGGCAAAGGTTTACTAAATTAGTCTTTGGAATGAGAAGGTTGTCCTATGACAGGATGTTAAGCAAATTGGCTCTGTAGAAGAATGAGAAGCAATCTTGTTGAAACAAACAGAATTCCGAGGGACCTTGATGAGCTTAGGAATATTTTCATTTAGATTTAAGGAATCTGTTCATTTAAGATGGAGATAAGAAATTTTTCCATTCAAAGGGCTGAGTATCTTTGGAATCCTCTCCCATGAAAGATTGTGGAATGTCCATCATCAAATACATTTAAGGCTTGGATAGATGAATGTTTGGTGCTTCAGTGAATCCAAGGACGAGCAGAAAAGTACAGTTGAAGCCCAAGAAGATTTGTCCATGATAGTTTTGAATGATGGATCAGGCTCAAGGGGTACATAGTCCACTCCTACTCCTATTTTTGTGTATTTTGCTAGATATTTATAACTGTTATGCTTCTGCACATGTGAACATTTCTCTCCCATTACCCCATATCGTGATGCGACAGGACCAGAATTTTGTCATGAGTTTTATACAAAATATTTCTTGCCATTCGCCTCCAAGTCAGAAACAAGAAGTGACTGAGATTTAATTTGGCAGTGTTTTCACATTGCTGAGTAAATGTATGGCAGCCAGAAAAGTACCTGTCAAATCATGTTCAGACAAACAGTGCATGTGCGCAGCCTTGCAAAAAGCTTAAAAAGACAGCCCAATAAATTAGCTTTAGAAATGAATCAGATTAAGATTGTACTTCAATTGTCTTTCCATTACTTGTCTATTTCAGGATTTCCCTTGAATGTTCTCTGCCTTCTTCCACATCTGATTCAGCACTTTGATAACCCTACCCAGTTCTGCAAGGATTCTGCAGATCGCATAGCTCAGGTTTGTCCTTTGTGTGCTAAAATTTAAAATGCAGATTTTTTAACAATAATGTTTTAAGATCAAAATATATAACATTTTGTACTACTTTTCTGATAGGTCTGTATGGAAGAAAAGAACCCTAAGCTTTCCAACTTAGCACATGTAATGACTTTGTATAAGACACACAGCTATACACGAGACTGTGCTACATGGGTGAATGTTGTTTGTCGTTACCTCCATGAGTCCTTTGCTGAAATTACTTTGAACTTGGTTACATACATGGCGGAGGTGTGTATTGTACATATTTTTGCTATTGTTATTTTGGATTCTTTAGATGTACATTGTTCAGTTCTGCGTTCAGAATTTGTTTCACATGAAATAAAACTGAAAAAATTGTAAACAAAATACATAGTTAAATCTTTCCAAACTCTTGTATGGAATAGTTCTGTAAACAACTTTATCTCTCTCTCCAGATTGCCCTGCTTTATATTTCTAACTTTTACTCTTTTTGTTCTACGTTTGGAGAAATTTTCTCTTTATTAATATAACATGTGCATTTAAATGATGAGTAGTAAATCAATTGATCCAGACCTTAATTGATCACAATTTAATTTGTTAAATGTCCAAACTTAGTAAGTTTTGAAATTTTGAGTCCAATGATTTATGGGAGAATTATTCAACATCTACCTTAACACCTAACAATACACTTTAATGGTGATTTCATTCACATCCAACAGCATATGGAATGATAGCAGATCTTATTCACTCTCCTTAGACAAAAAGATTCTCTATTCTCACACGGCAAAGTTTCTTTGTATAAAATCATGAAGTAGAACTTCCATTGTTTTGACTTTACCCAGCCATAGAATTCAGAATGCAGATTTAGTTTTTCAAGATCCAAATTGAGGTCTTCTAAATCCATTGTTCAGATTTACTCATGAATCCTCCAAAAATGTTTTGATTTTATTCAGGAAAATGTTAGATTTAATGTTTATACACATGACATACTTTTTATTTACAGTATTCAGTATTAATTTACATTAATGTCCTGGCTTAACAACATGAAAGTTAAGTCAACTTTGAAATGAACTAATGAATGCACGTTTGACCTAACAGTTGTTGGATAAAGGTCTTCCCAGCATGCAACAGTCATTACTGCAGATCATTCACAGTCTTCTAAGCCATGTAGATTTATCATCTATACCTGTAAAACAACTTAACATGGAAGTCCTGAAGATCATTGAAAAATTTATTCAGGTAAAATATTGACATGTTTTTTTTTTGTTGTTACTCGTAGTGATGTTGTGGATTTTCCATGTTGTAAGGAAGGTTTATAACTGACAATCTGGTATTACCTGCTACTTAATTAAGGGCTTATCAATGCAGATAACATGGATTTTAGGCTGTTTTCAATTAGCTATAATAAACTAATCATTAGTGAAAGCAGTTGGTAAAGTGAATTTAAGGTGTTGGCTTGAATTTTCTCCTTGCCACAATGACAGTGGATACTTACCAGGATGAGATTTTGATCTGACTCTGCCCAACTTTCCTAAACGTGAGTATTTACATAGTTCAGATAGATATCTGCACCAGTTTACAGGATTACCCCAAACTGGCGAAAGAAATTCGGTATCAAATATTGCTATGAGTAACAGTTTCAGAGAATTATGTATAACCTACAGTACAGAAACAGGCCAATTGAATCAACAAATTCATGCAATTGTTCATGATGAAGAGATTTTTAAAAAAAATTCTTTTTCAAAACAAAATAGCTCTGTCATCAATTGTACATCGATGTCCACTTGGCCACAGGTAGTAGTGATTGTCTAACTTATTCAGGCTCTAAAAAGGAAGACTGAATGTTTAACTGCTGGGCATGATGAATTTGCATACTATGAAATAAGATTGAGATTATATAAAATGAATCCAATACCCAGGCAAGAATGCTGATCAAACATGCTCAGGCTGGTTTTTAAGTAACCAAAATGACACGTTTTTCTGCATGCCATAAAACATTGCAATAAGTAGAGTCAGTTGTCCAATAATGATCTGACAGCAATGAAAAATGAAGAAATGGAAGGCAACAATACTTTCCTGAGGAAGGAAGATATTAGGCAACATAAAAGCAGGGACGACATTTGATTGATGTCATCTTCCTTTGTGCTTCTGAACATGGTTGGCCTCCAGAAATTGGTGTAGCCATGGCTGCTTCCAGTGTGAATGATAAAGTACAGGGAGAGTCTGGCAGGAAAGAAGGTCTCCACATGCCCGAACGTTCCTTTTGGGAACATAAAGTGATGTAAATACTTGCTATTAAATGTTCTCTTTTGGTCTTGACCTTATTTTTAGACTTATTTTTAATCATACCTGTTCAGAGATGTTAATTCACACCTCTGGAGCAGGTCAGACTTGAATCCAGATCTCCTGGTTCAGAGGTAGGGACACTATCACTGTGTCTCAGGAGCCCCTAGATCTTTGTTTTTTAAACTGTACCTAACAGGAAATCCCTAGCAAGTTCCTTATTTAGCGAACATGAATATAGCAGTTGGATTCCAAGTATGTCATTGAGAACTTCATGACTTTGGGTAGGGAAATTGACTCCCATCCATTAGAGTAGCTAAATAATTCTAAGAATTGTAACTGCAAATCTACATAGTTTGTCCTCGGATCTAATTAAATTGTGACAGTCTTGAAGCTCATGAAAATATTAGTCAAAGCTGTGGTTATATAAATTAAGCACTAGACAATAATGTTTTTAAGGTTACTGTGCCTTTCATTGGACACTTTCCCAAGGCCTTAATCTCGCCAACTACACATGCACAATATTCAGAAAATTGACCTTCACACTCACTTTTGTACATTTGTTTTTAATTGCTCGTGGGAGGCTCAACACGTTGGATAGGCCAGGATTTGTGGCCCATCTCTAATTTCTCTTGAGAAGTGGTGGTGAGCTGCTTTCTTGAACTGCTCTTGAGTTGTAGGTACATCCATAGTACAGTTGGGAAGAGAGTTCCAAGATTTTTGGGAACTCAGTGAAGGAATAGTAACACATTTCTACATCAGGATGTTGTATGGCTTGGCGAAGAACTTACAGGTGGTAGTGCTGCTATGCACCTGTTGCCTTGTCGTTTTTGCTGCTAGAGGCTGCAGGTTTGAATATGCAGGTTTGAAGTTCCTGTCTGTTTTTGATGAAAGATTTAAACTCCCATTGCAGAAAGGGACTGAAATAGAGAAAATCGCCGGGGAAAAATACACAACACAAATTGACATATGAACAATTAATTAAAATGGAAAAGCTGTCAGCGTTATACCAGTTTAGATTACAGATCTGGTGATCATGTGTAATTTTATAAAATTTTGATTAACTAATGTTTACTTTGCATTTACAGAGTGCCCACTGGAAAGAAGCCTTAAACATTCTTAAGTTAGTAGTCTGTCGGTCTGCAAGTCTGGTCCTACCATCTAATCAGCATAGTGACCCACCTCAAGTGGATATGCATCGAATGTGGAAAAACACTTCAAAGGAATTACCAGGGAAGACACTGGAGTTTCACTTTGATATTTCTGAGGTATTTTGTGTCCATGAGCTCCTCTTCTGGCACCACATCCTTTCTACTACAAAACTGCTTCCACCTGCATAACATCATACAACTGTGCCCTACCTCATCCCACCCCACTTAAAACAATCATCCATGCCTTTGTCATCTGCAGACTTGATTATTCCAAAGTTTCCCTGCTGGCTGCCTATTCACAACTTTTCATGAACCCATTCAAAATTTATGTTCCTCTTGAGCTACGTTGGTGCCAGTCCCTCAATATTTCCAATTTAAAATGTTTATCTTTGTGTTTAAATCCACTCTTGTTTTTTTCTCTTTTGTTCTCACTATATTTTCTTTATCCTTCCAACTTCCATATGAACATTCAAAGTAGGAGTAGAAGTGGATCATTTAACCTCTCAAGCTTGCTGTGCCATTTAGTAAGTTCATAGCTGATCTGTTGTGTTCTTGCCTGCCCTTAATACCCCTAATTCCCCTGCCTAACAAAAAAACTATTCACCTCTATCTTAAAAATATTCAATGACCCTGCCTCCACAGATTGCTGAGGCAGAGTTCCAAAGTATCTCAATCTCAGAGGAAAACAATAGTCTCCTCATCTCTACCCTAAAAGGTTGATGTCTAGTTTTAAGACAGTGCCCCCTAGTTCTGTACTGATCACAGAGAAAATATTGTTTCCAACTCCACTTGTCAAGACCTTTTTAGGATCTTATATGCATAAATCAGGTCACCCCTCATTCTTCTAAACTCCAGTGGAAATGCCCTCAGTTTGTCCAACCTATTCCTCATGAGACAACACACTCATTCTAGGTATCAATCTGTAAACCATGTCAGAACTGCTTCAATTGCAATTGCATCTCTGCTTAAATAAGAAGACCAAAACTGCACAAAAGCGTTTGAGATGTTGTCTCACCCATGCCTTGCATTACTGAAGCCTAACGTCCTTTGTTTAACTTTGATGTTCAATTCCTCTCATAATAAAGGGTAGCATCCCATATCCTTCCCGATGATGAATAGTACCTGTATATAATTTTTTTATGACTCATGCCCCAGAGCACATAAATCTCTTGGCACCTTGGATTTCTGCAGTGATTCTCTAATGAGGTAATATTCTGCTTTTTTATTCTTCCTACCAAAGTCAACAACTTCACATTTTACTATGTTATACTCTAACTCCAGATTTTTGCTCACTCAAACTATCCATATCAGCTGTAACTTCCTTATTTTCTACACAACATAACTCCTGATCTAGCTTGGTGTTCTCTGCAAATTTAGCTACCAACCCTTTGCTCCCCTCGTCTAAGTCAATTACTGAAATGGTAAAATGTTGAGACCCCAGCTGAGCACAGACTCCATTAATCACATCCTGCCAATCACACAAAGCCTTATCTTCCACCTTGGGACCCTCCAACCACTCGGCATCAATGTGGATTTCACCAGTTTCCTCATACCCCCCCCCCCCCCCCCCCTCCTATTTATCTCTCCATCCCTGAGGCTCCCAGCTCATTTGTGATGAAGGGCTTTTGCCTAAAACGTTGATTTTCCTGCTCTTCAGATGCTGCCTGACCTGTTGTGCTTTTCCAGCACCACACTCTTGACTCTAATCTTCAGCATCTGCAGTCCTCACTTTCTCCAAAGTACCATCTATGTATAATCTCTGTTTTCTTCCATCTAGTCAATCTGCTATCCATGTTTACATGTTACCCCATAACGCATGAGCTTTGATTTTCTGCAATAAGTCTTTGAGTGGCAGCTCACCAGAAGCCATTTGGAAATCCAAGAATACTTGTCTACAGGCTCATCTTTATCCATATTGTATGTTACTCTATTAAATAATTCCAAAGTTGATTAAACGTGATTTCCCTTTCATAAAACCAGGCTGTCTCTTCCTGATTACCTTGAGGTTTTCAAAGTATGCAGCTATTATCTCTTTAATCATCAATTCTAACACCTTTCCGATGACAGATATCAAGCAATTGTTTTCTGCCTCCATTCCTTCTTGACGAGGAATTCTTTTTACTTCTTTCCATCCAATGGCAGCTTTTCTGAATCTATGGAATTTTGAAAATATTTGTCTCTAAAGCAATCTATTTTAACAGGAGGAAGTTCTGAGGAAGGGTCACTTGATCCGAAATGTTAACTGTAATTTCTCTCCACAGAGCCAGACCTGCTGAGCTTTTCCAGTAATTTCTGTTTTTAAATCTGTTTTAAGACCCTTGGCTGAAGTGCGGCTGGGTCCAGAAACTTGTCAGCCCACAGTTCCATCAGTTTGAGTAGTACCTCTTCTGTCATAATTGCAATTTTGGTAAACTTCTCTCTCCCCTCCACCTCTGGATTTATACCTATTACAGAAATGTTTTGTTTCCTTTACAGTCAAGACTGATGCAAAATATTTA
>NW_025215018.1:0-406 GCF_004010195.1 Chiloscyllium plagiosum
CAGGTATTCATTATTCCATATTTCATATTGGGCATGAATATTATTGAGTTATTCTTTCGGTTTTGAAGTCCTTCGTGACAGATGGTTGGGAGAAATGAATCTTTTGTACACAAGAGGTCAGTGGAAATGTCCTGAATACATTGCAAAGGATCACACCTGGAATGATACATTAACTGGTTATCTGAAACCAACGATTTGATGAGACTGTTGTGAAGCATTTGTTGAGGAAATCAGGATTCATGGCACGATAACAGGGGTAACTAAAAATTGGTTTGATATTTTCTTGTTTAGAATCTTACCAACCCATGTAAGAATATTTGAGGAGAAAGTGAGGTCTGCAGATGCTGGAGATCAGAGCTGAAAATGTGTTGCTGGAAAAGCGCAGCAGGTCATGCAGCATCCAGGG
>NW_025215018.1:4917-6692 GCF_004010195.1 Chiloscyllium plagiosum
AAATACCATGCAGCAACTGAGAAACTGCATCATGAATCCTAATTCCAGCACAACTCATGTTGATACGTAGACCAATAGCCTATCACAAACATTTGGCTCCATATCGAATACATTGTTAACACTAACACTAACAAGATGGATTTACTTCAGCGTTGCATTTCGGTGTCCCTGTGAGACTCTCCACTGGTCTCCTGTGGGCTCTGCTGGTCAGTAACATGTGTCTGATGATGAAAACATTGAGCAGCAGAATCAGGGGAAATTGGAAAGTCAGGGTTAGAATGTGGTGGAAGAACTCAAATATGATCCAAACTCAAGAGTAATAAACACTGATTGTTACATCACAAAGCCGGGGGCGTTATCCAGCCAATACCGAGCTGGGAGCATAAAGTACCAGAAGATGTTCTTTAAACAGCTCAGCACAGTCACTGTTCCCAGAAAAGTTTTCTAACTGCAATATTTAATTTTCAGCTTCTGGCAACAAATGGCCACAAATCAATCGAAGGTGAAAGTGATGGCAAACCAGACAGGACCGTCCGACCGACATAAAGCAGTACAGCATAGATATTATACTTGGGGGTTCCCCACAGGAAACTGTGGTGTTTTTAATAAACAATCGGAATGTGTCTCAATATCAGGTTGAGAATAAGGACCAGGAGACGTGACACTATCATGGCCACCAGGTAACGGGTATCACATGGAGACAATCCACAATCTTTATCAAGCAGCATGATGATCATCACTACATTAACTGTGAGGAAGGCAAGCAAACAAATTATACATTAATTTGGAGGTAAGGATACAGTGCCCTAATGGTTAGTACTGCTGCCTCACAGCGCCAGGGACATGGGCTTGATTCCATTCTGGGTCAACAGTCTATGTGAATTTTCCCCTTTTTTCCTGTGTCGGCATGGGTCTCTACTCTGTACTCCAGTCCAAAAATGTGCAAGTTAGATGATTGGCCATGATATATTTGCACCAGAGTGACAAGGATTGTGCTGTGTCATTGGATTAGCTCTGGGAATTGCAGCGATAAGGTGGGGGTGCTGGGCCTGAGGTCAGGGCAGACTTGAGGGACAACATGGTATCTTGTGCACTGTAAGGATGCTATTCTGTAATTCTATGCCTCACAGCACTCTGAGAAAAGGAAAAGAATCTCTTCATTTCTGTAACCAATCAAAGTTGCCTTATTTAAGATAAAAAAATAACAAGTGTCCTCCAGCTCTAGTCTCAATTGCAAGGAGTCACCCATGAAGGAAGCGTTGCTGCAGCTGTTCCCAGTTTTACTGAGATCAGCTGGAGGACTGTATGAGGCTTTTTTAATCTCCTTACCTCAGAAAGAATTTAATTACATGAGAAGTAGTATGGACACAGCTCACTCAGTTGATTCCGATACAGTGCCCTAATGGTTAGTACTGCTGCCTGAGATCACAGCTGGAGGACTGTATGAGGCTTTTTTAATCTCCTTACCTCAGAAAGAATTTAATTACATGAGAAGTAGTATGGACACAGCTCACTCAGTTGATTCCTGGGATGATGAGTTCATCCCATGTGGGAATGTTGCGCAGTTTGGATGTATAACCTTTGAAGTTCAGCAGAAATAGACATGATCATTTTGAGACATAACTGACCCTGAGAGGACTTGACAGCGTGGATTCTGAGAGGATGGCGCCCCACGTGCGTGTGTGTCGAAGTAGGGGAACTGTAGAATGCTTGAAAATGTGGCCTCTTCCATTTCAGACTGAGATAAGGATGTATCTGATAATGTGTTGCCCAGA
>NW_025215018.1:7558-8696 GCF_004010195.1 Chiloscyllium plagiosum
GGGGTGCGGACGGTGCGGGAGGGAGAAGAGGTGGAGAGGTGGTGGTGAAGTGGGGGTATTTGAACCCACGGTAATAGCCTGGAGCTCTGATTGCAAGTGTAGTGATATTATCACAATCCCACTGACTCTCTTGAAGTCAGCACCTTTCAGGGAGAACACTCAACATTTATGGTCAAATTATTTTGTGACTGGAAGAGATTAGGAACAGTTGAATCTGGATGCACTGAAGGTGCAGATGATGGTTTATTCAGCAGCTAGACAGAGATAAAAGGGGCGACTTGAGATATTGTGGAGTTAGTAGTGAACAGGATTGGTGCTGGACAGGATATGGAAATAGATGTCAGCGTAGAGCAAAAGTGATTGTTGGAGTTATAAGCAGTTTGATTCCACTTCTGATATTGGCATTAAAATTGTTTGGTAAGGAATGGAGTGTGTAGACAGAAGTCATGGCAACAGCTTCCTTTTTTTTCAGTATTGAAATAATGAGGACAGTAAGTTAGTTCAACAAAGTTTATTGAATTCATAGTCAGATAGAAAGACTTACCAAGAATAACAGTGAGGAGAGATCAGCTTGAATCAGCCAAAGCACTCTTAAGATCCGCCCAATCTTGAGGAAGATTGTGAAGACCCAAATATAAACTCCTGGTCAGTATTGGAACATTCCAGTCTATTGTTCTCATATTCTGCTCCACTGTTGGAGTACTGCAGGGCATTGTTCTCAGACTCTGATCTCTTCCCTCCCTCACTCTTCATCTGTTGATCCTGGTTAGTGCTGAAGTTGAAGTTCCTACTGATACTATGTGATAACATTGTAAGAGACCCTTATTAATAGGAAGTAAACCTTTTAATGAAATAATTTGATGCATGGAGACTCACATTAACTACAATAACTGAACGAGCAGGTTCACTTAACACCATTCAAACCAATTTGTTTTATAACATGGTATTCAAAGTAGTTCGGGTGCTCGTTGTTGTGGTTCTGTTCGCCGAGCTGGGAATTTGTGTTGTAGACGTTTCGTCCCCTGTCCAGGTGACATCCTCAGTGCTTGGGACCCTCCTGTGAAGCGCTTCTGTGATCTTCCCTCCGACATTTACAGTGGTTTGAATCTGCCACTTCAGGTTTCCAGTTCCAGCTTTC
>NW_025215018.1:9302-13155 GCF_004010195.1 Chiloscyllium plagiosum
GTTGATGATCCGGTGTGTGTTCTCTATTTCTGTGTTTTTAATGATTACAAAGGTGTCATCCACATATCTGACCCAGAGTTTGGGTTGAATTTGCGGTAAGACTGTTTGTTCTAATCTTTGCATTACCGCTTCTGCTATGAGTCCAGAGATGGGTGAGCCCATGGGTGTGCCGTTGAGTTGTTCATATACTTGGTTGTTGAATGTGAAGTGTGTTGTGAGGCCACACCATACTCTTTCCCTCACACTGCATCCTGTTTTTGTCTACACACGCTTTTCTTCCGGTGTTGCCTGTGACTAACTCCCGTACATCTGTTGGGGAACAATGTTTTGTCATGCACATGTCAATCTGCTCAGTTGGCTGCTGCTGGGCTGCTGTTTTTGCTGCTGAGTCTGCCCTTGCATTGCCTTGGGAAATAAAATCATTATTTTTCGTGTGGGCTTCACACTTATGCACAACGATTGATTTAGGCAACAGGACCACTTCCAGGAGGTCGGAAATCAGATCACGGTGTGTGATGGGCATTCCGGTGGAGGTCAAGAAGCCCCTGTGTTTCCACATTTTCCAAAATCATGTACAACCCCAAAGGCATATCTGCTATCGGTGTAAATATTCACTGTCCTTCCCTCAGTCAATTTGCAGGCCTCAGTCAAGGCAATCAGCTCCGCTGCTGGCGCTGACCGATGAGAAGGGAATGATCCTGCATTGACTACCTCGTAGATAGTCATTACAGCATACACAATTCTGGCCTATCTCCTGCTCCTGAATGCTGACCCAGCCACAAAAATCTGCATATCTGGAGTCTGAAATGGTGAATCCTGCAAGTCTGGTCTGGGGCTGCAATTTTCATTAGTTACAGCGAAGCAACCGTGTGTGTCTCCGTCTCCTGTGGGGAGAAGTTTAGCACTGTTAAGTGTGTTACATCGCTTTATTGTAATGTTAGGCATCTCGAATTACACAGTATTGTATCGGAGCCTACGTGCTGCTGACATGTGTGCGGTCCTTTGCTCGGAAAGCAGTAAGGATACTGCATGTGGGACCAGAAGGGTTAATTCACCACAGCCGATTATATCCCTGAATGCTACAAAAGCCTTTTTAGCTGCAGCCACAGCTCACATGCATTTAGGCAATCCTGCTGCTACGGGGTTTAGTTTAACTGAAAAATATGCTACCGGCCTCAATCTCCCCCCATGATCCTACAACAGCAACAATGTCATGTAGCTATGCTTGTCATCCACCGTTTGAACAAAAGGCTTGTTTGGATTCGGAATCCCCAGTGTTGATTAGTTTGGAGGCGCCTTTTTTAATTCAACAAAGGCACTCTCGGCCTCTGGGGTCCACTGCAACGTACTCTGGTTCTGCAACTCTTTGCCATGGGCTATGTCACTTAGGGACGCCTCAAGGGTTGCAGGAATGCAGGATGAACATCCTACAGTCGGAGCTCATGCCCCTTGTTTGGATTCGGAATCCCCAGTGTTGATTTGTTTGGAGGCGCCTTTTTTAATTCAACAAAGGCACTCTCGGCCTCTGGGGTCCACTGCAACGTATTCTGGTTCTGCAACTCTTTGCCATGGGCTATGTCACTTAGGGCCGCATCAAGGGTTGCAGGAATGCAGGATGAACATCCTACAGTCGGAGCTCATGCCCAAAAAGGACAACAATTGTTTCTTCGTGTGAGGTTTGGAATTTTCTGGATTGCTTGAACTCGTCTTGACCAATAGCCTTCCCTTATTCAGATGTTAGGTGACCTAAGAACTTCACCTGTTGTTGCACAAATTGTAGATTTACGAGACTGGCTTTGTGCCCTTGCCGCGCTAGCTGGCAGAGCAACGCAAGGGTCTCCTTCCACATTGTTCCTTCGTTGGTGCCGCTATCAAGCAATCATCTACATACTGCAGACGCACTGACCCCAAGGTTTGAACAAGAGTCTCCAGACTCCTGCGCAGAGCCCCATTATATGTGGTGGGGGACTCACAGTAACCTCGTGTGAAGGTATATGATTTCCGTTTGATTGAAAAATGGAACCAGAATTGACTATCTGAGTGCACCAGTACACTATAGAAGGCATTTACTAAATCCACAACAGGGAACCATTTCCTGTCCCATGGAATTTGAGTTAATATAGTGTAGGGGTTGGGAACATTTGGGGCGCGTGGAACAACAGCATTATTGACTGCCTGCAGGTCTTGAACAAATCTCCATTCCTCTGGTTCACCCGGAATGTTTGCCGTTTTGACCGGAATAACGTGGTTCTCACCGATGAGTTTTCACAGGGGATTATCACTCCAGCCTTTAGGAGGGATTCAAAGACTGGAGTAATTCTTTCTATGGCTTTAGGTTTTAACGGGTATTGTGCTCTGTAAGGACGATACTCAGACTTTGCATTTATCCTTATGGGTTCACAGCCCCGTATGAGCCCCACATCATGTTTGCGCTGTGCCCACAACTCAGTAGGGTCCATTTTTAATCTTGGGTCTGAGACTTTTATCTTAGGGAAACGCCAGGCTCTCCCCCTAGGCTTTTCAGGGCGAGTGGGGGTTACCTGGACTGTCCTACCTGCCTGACTTAGTCAATTTAGTTTCTTCCTATATGTTCGCAAATCTGCATTGAACCAAACACCCACATCGTCCCTGAAGACTCAACCTTTCGTACTTTGTGCCTTTATAACCCATGTTCCCAAATCCTGCCACCTGTTACTGAACGCCTTCGCCAGTGACACGTGAGGAACAGAGCCTTCCACATCAAAAAGATAGGGTCTACGTACTGTCACAGATACCTTAGTTAAGTTCACACTGACTGCACATCTGTGATCACTCCAATAAAAATCGCAAAATAACAGGTGATCTGGTTTAACCAATCTCCTGAACCAATCCTTCTCATATTTTTCATCAGGGCCATCATGGTGTATGTGTGCTGTGCAGAGCAGCATGTCTCCAGCAAGAAAATCGGTGTTACTAGGATTAACATAGCTACTTGCTTCCATGGTGAGTGAATTGCTCACTGAACTTATCGCTCTCTGGATTAATAACCACTCATAGACATACATCAGCGGTCGTAGGTAATATTTTACAGCCTGCCCTGGTAAATCTTCCCTTTGAATTATCTGCAAGCTCGTCGGAGTACTGAACAAATCCAACCCCAGTCTTCGTATGAGATCCCGGCCCATCAAATTTAAAGGACAAAATTCTGATAACAGGAAGGAGAATTGGAATGTTCCCTGTTAGTAGTTTTGCTATGCACACTCGCTTCATCACCCTCATCCTGACCCCCTCACACTCAACTCATTCCATCACCCTCATCCTGATCCCCTCACACTCACTCCACCACCCTCATCATGACCCCCTCATACTCACTCCATCACCCTCATCCTGACCCCCTCACACTCACTCCACCACCCTCATCATGACCCCCTCACACTCACTCCATCACCCTCATCCTGACCCCCTCACACTCAACTCATTCCATCACCCTCATCCTGATCCCCTCACACTCACTCCACCACCCTCATCATGACCCCCTCATACTCACTCCATCACCCTCATCCTGACCCCCTCACACTCAACTCATTCCATCACCCTCATCCTGATCCCCTCACACTCACTCCACCACCCTCATCATGACCCCCTCATACTCACTCCATCACCCTCATCCTGACCCCCTCACACTCAACTCATTCCATCACCCTCATCCTGATCCCCTCACACTCACTCCACCACCCTCATCATGACCCCCTCATACTCACTCCATCACCCTCATCCTGACCCCCTCACACTCACTCCACCACCCTCATCATGACCCCCTCACACTCACTCCATCACCCTCATCCTGACACCCTCACACTTACTCCATCACCCT
>NW_025215018.1:19218-24815 GCF_004010195.1 Chiloscyllium plagiosum
TCTGTCCAGCACGGGGAGCTGTGCAGACCACAGCAGTGTATTGATCTATAAACCAGGATTGGGTTTCTGTCCAGCACGGGGAGCTGTGCAGACCACAGCAGTGTATTGATCTATAAACCAGGATTGGGTTTCTGTCCAGCACGGGGAGCTGTGCAGACCACAGCAGTGTATTGATCTATAAACCAGGATTGGGTTTCTGTCCAGCACGGGGAGCTGTGCAGACCACAGCAGTGTATTGATCTATAAACCAGGATTGGGTTTCTGTCCAGCACGGGGAGCTGTGCAGACCACAGCAGTGTATTGATCTATAAACCAGGATTGGGTTTCTGTCCAGCACGGGGAGCTGTGCAGACCACAGCAGTGTATTGATCTATAAACCAGGATTAGATATCTGTCCAGCACTGGGAGCTGTGCAGACCACAGCAGTGTATTGATCTATAAACCAGGATTGGGTTTCTGTCCAGCACGGGGAGCTGTGCAGACCACAGCAGTGCATTGATCTACACACCCAGGCGAGATATCTGTCCAGCACTGGGAACTGCGCAGACCACAGCAGGGCACTAACATGTAAACCTGAAACAAATATACATCCAGCATAAGGAGTTACACAAACCACATCATTGCGTTATCCATAAAACTGAACAAGACAGTCTGACCAACACTGCGAACTGTGCATTGATCACAAGTTAATTAATCTGTAAACCTGCAGCAGTAACACTCCAAGTATTTAGAACTGTGTACGCCAACCCAGTTCATTGATCTGAATACCAGGAGCAGTTACCCTCCCAGCATGTAGAGCTCTGTACCCAGGCCCCAATGCATTGATCTGTAAACCAGGAGCAAACCCTCCCAGCATGTAAGACTGTGTACCCCACCCCTGTGCATGGATCTGTAAACCAGGAGCAGTTACCCTCCCAGCATGTAGAGCTGTGTACAGAACTCCAGGGCATTAATTTGTAAACCAGGAGCAGTTACACTCTCAGCATGTAGGACTGTGTACACCATCCCAGTGCATTACTGTGTAAACCAGGAGCAGTTACCCGCCCAACATGTAGGACTGTGTACACCACCCCAAAGAATTGATCTGTAAACCAGGGGCAGTTTCCCTCCCAGCATGTATGATTATGTACACCACCCCAGTGTATTACTGTGTAAACCAGGAGCAGTTACCGTCCCAACATGTAGGACTGTGTACACCACCACAAAGAATTGATCTGCAAACCAGGGGCAGTTTCCCTCCCAGCATGTATGATTATGTACACCACCCCAGTGCATTGATCTGGAAACCAAGAGCAGTTACCGTCCCAGCATGTAGGACAGAGTACATCACCCAAGTGCATAGATCTGGAAACCAGGTACACTTACGCTCACAGCAAGTAGAATTGTGTACACAACCCACGTGCATTGGTCTGCAAACCAGGAGCAGTTACCCAACCAGCATGTAGGACTGTGTACAACACCCCACTTCATTGATCTGTAAACCAACAGCAGTTACGCTCTCAGCATGTAGGACTATGTACACCACCCCAGTGCATTGATCTGTAAACCAGGAGCAGTTACCCTCACAACATGTGGGGCTGTGTTCGCCACCCTGTGCATTGATCTGTAAACCAGGAATGGTTACCCTCCCAGCATGTACGACTATGTACACCACCACAGTGCATTGGTCTGTAACCCAGGAGCAGATACCCTCCCAGCATGTCGGACTGTGTACCCTACCCCAGTGCATTGATATGTCAACCACGCGGAGTTGTAAACCGGCATGTAGGACTGTGTGAACCACCCCAGTGCATTAATCTGTAAACCAGGAGCAGTTGCCCTCCCGGCATGTAGGACTGTGTACACCAAACCAGGGCATTCATCTGTAAACCAGGAGCAGTTACCCACCCAGCATGTAGGGCTGTGTACACCAAACCAGGACATTCATCTGTAAACCAGGAGCAGTTGCCCTCCCGGCATGTACGACTGTGTACACCAAACCAGGGGATTCATCTGTAAACCAGGAGCAGTTACCCTCCCAGCATGTAGGGCTGTGTACACCAAACCAGGACATTCATCTGTAAACCAGGAGCAGTTGGCCTCCCGGCATGTAGGACTGTGTACACCAAACCAGGGCATTCATCTGTAAACCAGGAGCAGTTACCTCCCAGCATGTAGGACTGTGTGTACACCAAACCAGGGCATTCATCTGTAAACCAGGAGCCGTTACCCTCCCAACATGTAGGACTGTGTACACCAAACCAGGGCATTCATCTGTAAACCAGGAGTAGTTATCCCTCCAGCATGTAGAATTGTTTATGCCTTCCCAGTGCATTGATCTGTAAACCAGGAGCAGTTACCCTCACTGCATGTAGGATTGTGTACACCACCACTGTGCATTGATTTGTAACCCAGGAGCAGATACCCTCCCAACATGTAGGACTGTGTACCCTACCCCAGTGCATTGATATGTCAACCACTCGGAGTTGTAAACCAGCATGTAGGACTGTGTGAACCACCCCAGTGCATTAATCTGTAAACCAGGAGCAGTTGCCCTCCCGGCATGTAGGACTGTGTACACCAAACCAGGGCATTCATCTGTAAACCAGGAGCAGTTACCCTCCCAGCATGTAGAGCTGTTTACGCCTTCCCAGAGCATTCATCTGTAAACCAGGCGCTTTTACCCTCCCAGCATGTAGGTCTGTGTACACCAGCCCTATGCATTGAACTGTAAATCAGGAGCAGTTACACTCCCTGAATGTAGGTCTGTGTTCACACACACAAATGCATTCATCTGTAACCCAGGAGCAATTACCCTCCCAGCAAGTAGGACTGTGTAGACTTCCCCAGTGCATTTATCTGTAAACCACGAGAAGATACCCTACCAGCAAGTAGAGCTGTGTACACCACCCCAGTGCATTGATCTGTAAACCAGGAGCAGTAACCATCCCAGCATGTAGGTCTATGTCCACACACACAAATGCATTGATCTGTAACCCAGGAGCAATTACCCTCCCGGCAAGTAGGACTGTGTACACCACCCCAGTGCATTGATCTGTCAACCTGGAGCCGTTACCCACCCAGCATACAGGACTGTGTACCCCTCCACAGTGCATTGATCTGTAAATCAGTAGCAGTTACCCTCCTAGCATGGAGGACTGTGTACCCCACCCATGTGCATTGATTTGTAAACCAGGAGCAGTTACAATCCCAGCATGGAGAACTCTGTACACCACCCCAGTGCATTGACCTGTAAACCAGGAGCAGTTGCTCTCCCAGCTTGTAGAGCTGTGTACCACACCCCAATGCATTGATCTGTAAACCCGGAGAAGTTACCCTCCCAGCATGTCGGACCGTGTACAACACCCCATTGCATTGATCTGTAAACCAGGAGCATTTATGCCCTCAGCATGTACAGCTCTGTACCCCACTACAGTGCTTTGATCTGTAAACCAGGTGTGCTTACCCGCCCAGCGTGTAGAGCTTTGTACACCACCCCAGTGCATTGATCTGCAAACCTGGAGCAGTAACCCTCCCAGAATGCAGAGCTGTGTAGCCCACCCCAATGCAGTGATCTATAAACCAGGAGCAGTTACCCTCCCAGCATGTACGCCTGTGTTCACCACCCAAATGCATTGATCTGTAACCCAAGAACAATTACCCACCCAGCTTGTAGGACTGTGTACCCCTCCCCAGTGCATTGACCTGTAACCCAGGAACAGTTACCCTCCCAGCAAGTAGAGCTGTGTTCCCCTCCCCAGTGCATTGATCTGCAAACCAGGAGCAGTTAACCTTCAAGCATGTAGGACTGTGTACTCCACCCCTGTGCATTGATTTGTAAACCAGGAGCAGTTACAATCCCAGCATGGAGAACTCTGTACACCACCCCAGTGCATTGATCTGTAAACCAGGAGCAGTTACCCTCCCAGCATGTACGCCTGTGTTCACCACCCAAATGCATTGATCTGTAACCCAAGAACAATTACCCACCCAGCTTGTAGGACTGTGTACCCCTCCCCAGTGCATTGACCTGTAACCCAGGGGCAGTTAACCTCCCTCCATTCCCCAGTGCATTGATCTGCAAACCAGGAGCAGTTAACCTTCAAGCATGTAGGACTGTGTACTCCACCCCTGTGCATTGATTCTCTCCCAGCATGTAGGACTGTGTACTCTGCCCTATTGCATTGATCTGTAAACCAGGAGCAGTTACCTGCCCAGCATGTAATGCTGCGTACACCACCACAGTGCATTGATGTGTATACCGGGAGCAGTTACCCTCCCGGCCATAGGTCTGTGTTCACCACCCAAATGCATTGATATCTAACCCAAGGAGCAATTAACCTCCCGGCAGGTAGGACTTTGTACACCATCTCAATGCATTGATCTGTAAACCAGGAGCAGTTACCCACCCAGTATGTAGGACTGTGTACCACACCCCAGTGCATTGATCTTTAACCCAGGAGCAGCTACCCTCCCAGCATGCAGAACTGTGTAGACCACCCCAATGCATTGACTTGTAAACCCGGAGCACTTACACTCCCAGCACGTAGGACTGTGTACCACCAACTCACGGCATTGATGAGTAAACCAGGAGAAGTTACCACCCCACCCCAGCATGCAGGAATGTGTAACCCCCTCCAGTGCATTGATCTGTAAACGAGGGGCAGTTACTCTCCTAGCATGTAGGACTCTGTACTCCGCCCCAGTGCATTGATCTGTAAACCAGGAGCAGTTACACTCTAGCATGTAATGCTGTGTACGCCACTCCAGTACACTCATCGGTAAACCAGGAGCAGTTAATCTCCCAACATGTAAGACTGTGCACACCACCTCAGTGAATTGATCTGTAAACCACGAGCAGTTAGCCTCGCAGCATGTAGGACTGTGCACACCACCACACTGCATTGATCTGTAAACAAGGAGCAGTTACCCTCCCAGCATGTAGGCTGTGTACACCCCCGCCCAGTGCATTGACCTGTAACCCAGGAGCAGTTACTCTCTGAATATACAGGACTGTGTACACCACCCCAGTGTATTGACCTGTAATCCAGCAGCAATTACACTCCCGGCATATAGGACTGTGTACACCACCCCAGTGTATTGATCTGTAAACCAGGAGCAGTTACCCTCCCCACATGTAGGACTGTGTACACTCCCATCCAGAGTGCATTCATCTGCAAACCAGAAGCAGTTACCCTCCCAACATATAGGCTGTGTACACCCCCACCCAGTGCATTGACCTGTAACCCAGGAGCAGTTACTCTCTGAATATGCAGGACTATGTACCCCACCCCAGTGTATTGATCTGTAAACCAGGAGCAGTTACCCTCCCCACATGTAGGACTGTGTACACCACCCCAGTGCACTGATCTGTGAAACAGAAGCGGTTACAATCCCAGCATGTAGGAATCTGTACTCCGCCCCAGTGCATTTATCTGTAAACCAGGAGTAGTTATCCTCCCAGCATCTAGCACTGGGTACCCCACACGAGTGCACTGATATGCAACCAAGGAGCAGTTAACCTCCCAGAACCTCCCTGTGCACACCACCCGAGTGCATTGATCTGTAAACCTGGAGTAGTTACCCTCCCAACATGTAGAACTGTGTACACCACCCCA
>NW_025215018.1:26769-36358 GCF_004010195.1 Chiloscyllium plagiosum
CCTCCCAGAATGTAGAACTGTGTACACCACCCCAATGCATTGACCTGTAAACCAGGAGTACATACCTTCCTAGCATGTAGGACAGTGTACCCCACTCCAGTGCATTGATCAGAAACCCAGAAGCAGTTACTCTCCCAGCATGTACGATTGTGCACACCACCCCAGTGCATTGATCTGCAAACCAGGCGCAGCTACTCTCCCAGCATGTTGAGCTTTGCACACCACCCCAGTGCATTGATCAGTAAACCTGGAGCAGTTACCCTGGCAGGGTGTAGGACTGTGTACCCCCACTCATGTGCACTGATATGTAACCAAAGAGCAGTTACCATCAAAGCGTGTAGAACTGTGTGCAACACCCCAGTACATTGATTTGGAAACCTGGAGCAGTTACCCTCCCAGCATGTAGAGCTATGTTCACGACCCAAATGCATTGATCTGTAACCCAGGAGCAATTACCCTCCCGGCATGTAGGACTGTGTACACCACCCCAGTGCATTGACCTGTAAACCAGGAGTACATACCTTCCTAGCATGTAGGACAGTGTACCCCACTACAGTGCATTGATCAGAAACCCAGAGGCAGTTACTCTCCCAGCATGTACGACTGTGCACACCACCCCAGTGCATTGATCATCCTGCATGTCGGACTGTGTACACCACCCCAGTGCATTGATCTGTAAACCAGGAACAGTTACCTCCCAACACGTAGGATTTGTATCGCACCCCAGTGCACTGATCTTTAACCCAGGAGCAGTTACCCTCCCAGCATGTCGTACACTGTACTCCACCCTTGAGCATTGATTTGTAAACCAGGAGCAGTTACACTCCCCGCATGTATGACTGTATACACTACCCCAGTGCATTGATTTGTAAACCAGCAGCAGTTACCGTCCCAGCATGTAGGACTGAGTACACCACCACACCAGCGCATTGGTCTGTAAACAAGGAGCAGTTACCCTCCCAGCATGTAGGACTGTGTACACCACCCCAGTGCATTGATCTGTAAGCCAGGAGCAGTTACCCTCCCAGCATGTAGGACTTTGTACATCACCCCATTGCATTGATCTGCAAACAAGGATCAGTTACCCTCGCGGCATTTAGGGCTGTGTACACCACTTCAGTGCACTCATCGGTAAACAAGGAGCAGTTACCTTCCAAGCATGTAGGACTGTGTACACCACCTCATTGCATCGATCTGTAAGCCAGGAGCAGTTACTGTCCCTGCATGTAGGACTGTGTACATTACCACAGTGCATTTATCTGTAAAACAAGAGCAGTTACCCTCCCAGCATGTAGGACTGTGTACACCACCCCAGTGCATTGATCTGTAAGCCAGGAGCAGTTACCCTCCCGGCTTGTAGGACTCTGTACACGACACCAGTGCATGGATCTGTAAACCTGCAGCAGTTAACCACACAGCATGTCGGACTGTGTACACCACACCAGTGCATTGATCTGTAAACCAGGAGTAGTTACCCTCCCAGCATGTAGGACAGTGCACACCACCACACTGCATTGATCAGTAAACCAGGAACAGTTACCCTCCCAGCATGTAGTGCTCTGTACCCCACCACAGTACATTGATCTGTCAACAAGGATCACTTACCCTCAAAGCCTGTAGAGTTGTGTGCACCACCCCAGTACATTGATCTGGAAACCTGGAGCAGTTACCCTCCCAGCATGTAGAGCTGCGAACACCACCCCAGTGCATTGATCTGTAAACCATGAGCAGTTAACCTCCCAGCATGTAGGACTGTGTACACTCCCATCCCGAGTGCATTCATCTGCAAACCAGAAGCAGTTACCCTCCCAACATATAGGCTGTGTACACCCCCGCCCAGTGCATTGACCTGTAACCCAGGAGCAGTTACTCTCTGAATATGCAGGCTGTGTACACCACCCCAGTGTATTGATCTGTAAACCAGGAGCAGTTACCCTCCCCACATGTAGGACTGTGTACACCACCCCAGTGCACTGATCTGTGAAACAGAAGCGGTTACAATCCCAGCATGGAGGAATCTGTACTCCGCCCCAGTGCATTTATCTGTAAACCAGGAGTAGTTATCCTCGCAGCATCTAGCACTGCGTACCCCACACTAGTGCATTGATATGTAACCAAGGAGCAGTTAACCTCACAGAATGTAGAGCTGTGCACACCACCCGAGTGCATTGATCTGTAAACCTGGAGTAGTTACCCTCCCAACATGTAGAACTGTGTACACCACCCCAATGCATTGACCTGTAAACCAGGAGTACCTACCTTCCCAGCATGTAGGACAGTGTACCCCACTCCAGTGCATTGATCAGAAACCCAGAAGCAGTTACTCACCCAGCATGTACGATTGTGCACACCACCCCAGTGCATTGATCTGCAAACCAGGCGCAGTTACCCTCCCAGCATGTTGAGCTTTGCACACCACCCCAGTGCATTGATCAGAAAACTTGGAGCAGTTACCCTGGCAGGGTGTAGGACTGTGTACCCCCATTCAAGTGCACTGATATGTAACCAAAGAGCAGTTACCATCAAAGCGTGTAGAACTGTGTGCACCACCCCAGTACATTGATTTGGAAACCTGGAGCAGTTACCCTCCCAGCATGTAGAGCTGTGTCACCACACAAATGCATTGATCTGTAACCCAGGAGCAATTACCCTCCCGGCATGTAGGACTGTGTACACCACCCCAGTGCATTGATCTGTCAGCCAGGAGCAGTTACCCTCCCAGAATGTAGGACTGTGGACAACCATTCCAGTGCATTGCTCAGAAAACCAGGAGCAGTTACCATCCCAGAAATTAAGACCATGTACACCACTCCAGTGCATTGATCTGTAAACCAGGATCAGTTAAACTCCAACCATGTAGGACTTTGTACACGACTCCAGTGCATTGATATGTAAACCAGGGTTTACCGACACAGCATGTCGGACTGGGTACGCCACCTCATTGCATCGATCTGTAAGCCAGGAGCAGTTGCCCTCACCGCATATAGGACTGTGTACATCACCCCATTACATTGATCTGTGAACCAGGAGCAGTTACATTCCCTACATGAAGGATAGGGTACACCACCCCAGTGCATTGGTCTGAAACCCTGGAGCATTAACCACCGCACCCACAGCGTGTAAAGCTGTGTACGCCACCCCAGTGTATTGATTTGTACACCAGCAGCAGTTACCGTCCCTGCATGTCGGACTGTGTACATTACCGCAGTGCATTGATCTGTAAAGCAAGAGCAGTTACCCTACCAGAATGTAGGACTGTGTACACCACCCCAGTGCATTGATCTGTAAGCCAGGAGCAGTTACCCTCCCAGCATGTCGGACTGTGTACACCACTCAAGTGCATTGATCTGTAAACAATGAGCAGTTGCCCACCCCGCAAGTAGGACTGTGCACACCTCCCCACTGCATTGATCTGAAAACCAGGAGCTGTTACCCTCCCCGCATGTAGGACTGGTTACACCAACACAGTGCATTGGTCTGTAAACCAGCAGCAGTTACCCACCCAGCATGTCGGACTGTGTACACCACCCCAGTGCAATGAACAGGAAACCATGAGCAGTTGCCCTCCCAGCATGTAGAGATATGTACAACACCCCAGTGCATTGATCAGTAAACCAGCAGCAGTTACCCTGCCTGCATGTAGGACGGCGGACAGTACCCCAGTGCATTGATCTGTAACCCAGGAGCAGTTACCCTCCCTGCATGTAGGACTGTGCACACTACCCCAGTGCATTGATCTGTAAACCAGGAGCAGTTACCTCCCTGCATGTAGGACTGTGTACACAACCCCAGTGCATTGATATTGAAACCAGGAGCAGTTACCCACACAGCATGTCGGACTGTGTACACCACCCCAGTGCATTGATCTGTAAACCATGAGCAGTTGCCCTCCCCGCATGTAGGACTGTGCACACCACCCCAGTGCATTGATCTGAAAACCAGGAGCAGTTACCCTTCCCTCATGTAGGACTGTGTACACCACCACAGTGCATTGATCTGTAACCCAGGAGCAGTTTCGGCGCCCCCACAGCATGTGCAACTGTGTAAACCACCACAGTCTATTGATCTGTAAACCAGGAACAGATACCCTCCCAGCATATAGGACTGTCTACATCACCACATTCCATTGATCTGTATACCAGGAGCAGTTACCGTCACAGCATGTCGGACTGTGTACACCACCACACCAGTGCATTGGTCTGTAAACAAGGGGCAGTTACCCACCCAGCATGTCGGACTGTGTACATTACCGCAGTGCATTGATCTATAAACAAGGAGCAGTTACCCTCCCAGCATGTAGGGCTGTGTACACCACTCCAGTGTACTCATCGGTAAACCAGGAGCAGTTACCTTCCAAGCATGTAGAACTGTGTACAGCACGTCAGTGCATCGATCTGCAAGCCAGGAGCAGTTGCCCTCACTGCACTTAGGATTGTGTACACCACTCAAGTGCATTGATTTGTACACCAGGAGCAGTTACACTCCAAGTATGTCGGACTGTGTACCCTACCCCAATGCATTGATCTGAAAACCAGAAGCAGTTACCCTCCAAGCATGCAGGACTGTGAACACCACCACAGTGCATTCGTCTGTAAACCAGCAGCAGTTACCCACACAGCATGTCGGACTCTGTACACCACACCAGTGCGTTGATCTGTATATCATGAGCAGTTGCCCTCCCCGCATGTAGGACTGTGTACACTACACAGTGCATTGGTCTGTAAACCAGAAGCAGTTACCCTCCAAGTGTGTAGGACTGTGTACCCCACCCCACTGCGTTGATCTGAAAACCAGGAGCAGTTACCCTCCCCGCATGTAGGACTGTGTACACCACCACAATGCATTGTTCTGTGAACCAGCAGCAGTTACCCACCCAACATGTCGCACTGTTAACACCACCCCAGTGCATTGATCAGTAAAGCAGCAGCAGTTACCCTCCCTGCATGTAGGACTCTGTACACCACCCCAGTGCATTGATCTGAAAACCAGGAGCAGTTACCCTCCAAGCATGTAGGACTGTGTACACCACCACAGTGCAATGGTCTGTAAACCAGGAGCAGTTACCCTCCCTGCATGTAGGACTGTGCACATCACCTGAGTGCATTGATCTGCAAAGCAGGAGCAGTTACCTTCCAAGTATGTAGGACTGTGTACCCTGCCCCAATGCATTGATCTGAAAACCAGGAGCAGTTACCGTCCCAGTATGTAGGACTGTGTACACCACTCCAGTGCATTGATCTGTAATCCAGGAGCAGTTCCCGCGCCACCCCAGCAAGTACAACTGTGTACACCACCGCAGTCTATTGATTTGTAAACCAGTACCAGATACCCTCCCTGCATGTAGGACTGTGGACATCACCGCAGTGCATTGATCTGTAAAGCAAAAGCAGCTACCGTCCCTGCATGTAGGAATGTTTATACCACCCCAGTGCATTGATCTGAAAACCAGGAGCAGTTATCCATCCAGCTTGTAGGACTCTGTACACGACACCAGTGCATTGATCTGAAAACCAGGAGCAGTTACCCACCCTGCAAGTCGGACTGTGTACACCACCCCAGTGCATGGATCAGTAAACCAGCAGCAGTTACCCACGCAGCATGTCGGACTCTGTACACCACCCCAGTGCATTGATCTGTAAACCATGAGCAGTTGCCCTCCCCGCATGTAGGAGTGTGCAGACCACCCCAGTGCATTGATCTGAAAACCAGGAGCATTTACCCTCCCCGCATGTAGGACTGAGTACACCATCACAGTGCATTGGTCTGTAAACCAGGAGCAGTTACGCTCCCTGCATGTAGGACTGTGTACACCATTCCAGTGCATTGATCTGTACACCAGGAGCAGTTACCCTCCAAGTATGTAGAACTGTGTACCCCACCCCACTGCACTGATCTGAAAACCAGGAGCAGTTCCCCTCCCCGCATATAGGACTGTGTACACCACCACAGTGCATTGGTCTGTAAACCAGCAGCAGTTACCCACCCAGCATGTCGGACTGTGTACACCACCCTAGTGCATTGATCTGTAAAACATGAGCAGTTGCCCTCCCAGTATGTAGAGTTATGTACACCACCCCAGTGCATTGATCAGTAAACCAAAAGCAGTTACCCTGCCTGCATGTAGGATTGTGTACACTACACCAGTGCATTGATCAGTAACCCAGGAGCAGTAACCCTCCCTGCATGTGGGACTGTGTACACAACCATAGTGCATTGATATGTAAACCAGAAGCAGTTACCCGCACAGTATGTCGGACTGTGTACACCACCCCAGTGCATTGATCTGTAAACCAGGAGCAGTTGCCCTCCCTGCATGTAGGAGTGTGCACACCCCACCCCCAGTGCATTGATCTGAAAACCAGGAGCAGTTACCCTCCCCGCATGTAGGACTGTGTACACCACCACAGTGCATTGGTCTGTAAACCAGGAACAGTTACCCTACCTGCATAAACCAGGAGCAGTTACCCTCCAAGTACGTAGAACTGCGTATTCCACCCCACTGCATTGATCTGAATACCAGGAACAGTTACCCTCCCCGCATGTAGGACTGTGTACACCACCGCAGTGCATTGATCAGTAAACCAGCAGCAGTTACCTTCCCTGCATGTAGAACTGTGTACATCACCCCAGTGCATTGATCTGTAAACCAGCTGCAGTTACCTTCCCTGCATGTAGGACTGTGTACACCACCCAGGTGTATTGATATGTAAAATAGGAGCAGTTACCCTTCCTGCATGCAGGACTGTGTACACCACCCAAGTGCATTGATCTGTAAACCAGGAGCAGTTACCCTCCCTGCATGTAGGACTGTGTACACTACCCCAGTGCATTGGTCTGTAAACCAGCAGCAGTTACCCACACAGCATGTAGGACTGTGTACACCTCCCAAGTGCAATGATCTGTAAACCATGAGCAATTGCCCTCCCAGCATGTAGAGATATGTACACCACCCCACTGCACTGATCTGAAAACCAGGAGCAGTTCCCCTCCCCGCATGTAGGAGTGTACACTACCCCAGTGCATTGATCTGTAAACCAGGAGCAGTTACCCTCCCCGCATGTAGGACTGTGCACACCACCCCAGTGCATTGATCTGTAAACCAGGAGCAGTTACCCTCCCTGCATGTGGGACTGTGTACCCCACCCCACTGCATTGATCTGAATACCAGCAGCAGTTACCCACCAAGATGTCGGACTGTGTACACCACCCCAGTGCATTGTCCAGTAAACAGGGAGCAGTTTCCCTGCCCGCATGTAGGACTGTGTACACCACCACAGTGCACTGGTGTGTAAACCAGGAGCAGTTAGCCTCCCTGCATGTAGGACTGTGTACTCCATCCCAGTACATTGATCAGTAAACCAGGAGCAGTTACCCTCCCAGCATGGAGGTCTGTGTTCACCACTCAAATACATTGATCTGTAACCCAGGAGCAATTAGCCTCCCGGCAAGTAGGATTGTGTACACCACCCCAGTGCGTTGATCTGTGAACCAGGAGCAGTTACCCTCCCAGCATGTAGGACTGTGTACCCTACCCCAGTGCATTGGTCTGTAAACCAGGAGCAGTTACCCTTCCTGCATGCAGGATTGTGTACACCACCCCAGTGCATTGGTCTGTAAACCAGGAGCAGTTGCCCTCCCTGCATGTAGGACAGTGTAGGAGAATGTGAGGTCTGCAGATGCTGGAGATCAGAGATGGAAATGTGTTGCTGGAAAAGCGCAGCAGGTCAGGCAGCATCGAGGGAACCGGAGAATCGACGTTTCGGGCATTAGCCCTTCTTCAGGAATGAGGAAAGTTGGTCCAGCAGTCTAAGATAAAAGATAGGGAGGAGGGACTTGGGGGAGGGGCGTCGGAAATGTGATAGGTGGAAAGAGGTCAAGGTGAGGGTGATAGGTTAGACTGGGGTGGGGGCGGAGAGGTCGGGAAGAAGATTGCAGGTTAGGAAGGCGGTGCTGAATTTGATGGATTTAACTGAGACAGGCTGGGGGGAGGGGAAATGAGGAAACTGGTGAAATCCGAGTTCATCCCTTGTGGTTGGAGGGTTCCTAGCCGGAAGATGAGGCGTTCTTCCTCCAACCGTCGTTTCGCTGTGGTCTGACGATGGAGGAGTCCAAAGACCTGCATATCCTTGGTAGAGTGGGAGGTGGAATTGAAATGTTGAGCTACAGGGTGGTTGGGTTGGTTGGTCCGGGTGTCCCAGAGGTGTTCCCTGAAACGCTCCGTAGTAGGCGGCCCGTCTGCCCAATATAGAGGAGGCCACATCGGGTGCAAAGGATGCAATAGATGATATGTGTGGAGGTACAGGTGAATCTGTGGCGGATATGGAAGTTTCCTTTGGGGCCTTGGAGGGAGGTGAGGGGCGAGGTGTGGGCGCAAGTCTTGCAAGTCCTGCGGTTGCAGGGGAAGGTGCCGGGAGTGGAGGTTGGGTTGGTGGGGGGTGTGGATCTGACGAGGGAGTCACGGAGCGAGTGGTCTTTACGGAATGCTGATAGGGGAAGGGAGGGAAATATATCCTTGGTGGTGGGGTCCGTTTGGAGGTGGAGGAAATGGCGGCGGATGATGCGCTGTACATGGAGGTTAGTGGGGTGGTAGGTGAGGACCAGTGGGGTTCTGTGCTGGTGGCGGTTGGAGGGGCGGAGTTCAAGGGCGGAGGATCGGGTAGTGGAAGAGATGCGGTGGAGGGCATCATCGACCACGTCGGGGGGGAAATTGCGGTCCTTGAAGAAGGAGGCCATCTGGGATGTGCGTTGTAGGACAGTGTACACCACCACAGTGCGTTGATCTCTGAACCAGGAGCAGTTACCCTCCCAGCATGTAGGACTGTGTACCCTACCCCAGTGCATTGATCTGTAAACCAGGAGCAGATACCCTCCCAGCATGTAGGACTGTCTACACCACCACAGTGCATTGATCTGCAAACCAGGAGCAGTTACCGTCCCAGTATGTAGGACTGTGTACCTCACCCCACTGCATTGTTCTGAAAACCAGGAGCAGTTACTCTCCCTGCATGTAGGACTGTGCACATCACCTGAGTGCATTGATCTGAAAACCAGGAGCAGTTACCCACCCTGCAAGTCGGACTGTGTACACCACCCCAGTGCATGGATCAGTAAACCATGAGCAGTTGCCCTCCCCGCATGTAGGAATGAGCACACCACCCCAGTGCATTGATCTGAAAACCAGGAGCATTTACCCTTCCCGCATGAAGAACTGTGTACACCATCACAATGCATTGGACTGTGTAGATCACCTCAATGCATTGATCTGTTAAGCAGGAACACTAACCGTCCCTGCATGTAGGACTGTGTACACCACTCCAGTGCATTGATCTGTACACCAGGAGCAGTTACCCTCGAAGTATGTAGGACTGTGTACCCCACCCCACTGCATCGATCTGAAAACCAGGAGCAGTTACTCTCCCCGCATGTAGGACTGTGTACACCACCACAGTGCATTGGTCTGTAAACCAGCAGCAGTTACCCACCCAGCATGTCGGACTGTGTACACCACCCCAGTGCATTGATCTGTAAACAATGAGCAGTTGCCCTCCCAGCATGTAGAGATATGTACAACACCCCAGTGCATTGATCA